>NC_092235.1:23032475-23104975 GCF_036320965.1 Panulirus ornatus
GAGGGAGGTATATAAGTCTCTGTTGACGTAACCACTATATTGATGGAAAGGGCGTCGGTGAGATAGATAAAGACAGATAATTCACCGTCGGAGAGATAAGACGGATAGATAACATATCGTTGGAGAGATAAGACAGACAGATAACATATCATCAGAGAGATAAGACAGACAGATAACATATCATCAGAGAGATAAGACAGACAGATAACCTCCTCACACACCAGGTGAAGAGTAGATCTTTCATTTCCTTAAAAAATATACCTCACTTATGCCCCCAATGTGGATTAAAAATGCGCATCTCAACTCCTAAACATGCTGTGTTCGATCCTGGGAGGCGATCTTGTGGTAAATTACATGCTGTGTTCGATCCTGGGAGGCGATCTTGTGGTAAATTACATGCTGTGTTCGATCCTGGGAGGCGATCTTGTGGTAAATTACATACTGTGTTCGATCCTGGGAGGCGATCTTGTGGTAAATTACATGCTGTGTTCGATCCTGGGAGGCGATCTTGTTGTAAATTAAATATTTACATAGAGAGGGTAATGAAGAAGCCACTTGTAGCCGGCAGACCGTATATTTTACATTCTTTTCACGGACTAAATTTGTATGAGCATCAGTATTCTGTACATCAGCTTTTCCAAGACAGCTCATCTAAATAATAACATCAGCTGTTGACGGGCCGCGGGGAATTGGCTCGTCTACCTATGACATCAAACATGGAACATAAAGCTAAGGAGAAAATAATAATAATAATAAAAAGATCTAAAGGGGAAATCTCGAATAACAAGTGACACGGGAGATAAGACATGTCATTCAAATGTTCAAAAGTTTGAAAGTGTGTGTGTGTGTGTGTGGGAGTAAGGTGGGTGGGTTCGTTCCTTGGATCTAATTACAGTGATCATATACACAGGGAATTCAAAAAGCAAATCACATTCACAGCACTGTCAAAAAACTGGAGGGTAAGTGGGGGGAGCAATATCATCTATATTCACAGAGGAGAAAATATATATATATATATATATATATATATATATATATATATATATATATATATATATATATATATATATATATATATATATATATATATACATATACACACATATATATACTTATCTATATCTATATAATCACGGCATTGGAAATTGGACTTGGGCAAAACAAAGGAAGGCAGCAACTGGTCTAGATCGACAGCGGTAACACACACTCACATAACAATAGTAGTTTCAGAACTCAAAATATCAAAAGGGTTCGACATGATCAACCAAATACCGAACTCCTGACCCTTTGTGTGCAAAGGGGTTGAAGGAGGGGGAGGTAAAGGTGTGGGATCCTCTTCGTTCTTACGTTCAAAGAAAACCATATGGAAAGAAAGAAAAAAAAAATGGTCAAGTTAAACAATGAAGGCCATAGAATCATACTTAAGTCTTATGGAGATCTGGGGGTTCATTATCTCCTAAGATATAGTGGCAATATCTTATCTTTATCTATACAATTATGCTTTTAAAGGCTGGAGTAGACATGACTTCACTTATACACTTCATCATCGCAAACTCACAATGCCCTTTGATATCACAAGTGTTTTATCACATTCCAACACTTGCCTCTGTAATGTGAGAATATATATATACATATACGTATACATACATGATCATAGGAACAGGTAATAAGCACATCATGTTGCGAGAACAACTGAAAGAACATATATTTCTCCTTTACAACTAAGAAACAAAGAACGCCAAATTAGCGTAAATTGAGGCACAGTGTCTTATACTGTTAATCTATGCCTCTCACAGATAACAGACTTGTAGTAAATATATCTAAAAAAAAAATGACAACTGGATCTATATAGTTCAAAATGTAGTAATCTAATTCATCTTCACAGAGTATTAGATAACACCAGTATCAGAAAACAGCCAACCTAACCAGCCATCACTTGTACGGCGATCATCAAGCCATGTCAACTTGCATCTTCACAGGACATCAATAACTGCATAAAAACTATCAGTCGACACTTTCGAATACTTTGGTGAGAATGGACGAGAAGGCTTTGGCAGGCCATGACTTTCCGCAGCACTTTGGAGTAGAAAAAAAAATCATATATATATATAAACTCCCAAGGAATTTCCATTAACTCCTTGCGGGATCACCTTTTGAACAACCTACACCCATGGGAGGGCATGTCAATCGTTCCCTCGTTATCTTAAAACCACTACTAACCACTTTAGAGTTTGCGAGGCGACACTATACACTGGGCGTACCTCAGCCAAGCCAGCTGCTTCGACGTCAGCCAACTTTGGCCCGTTAAATAAGGATCGCTTTGCTGTCCATTTTAAGAGAACATCTCATTTTAAGTCTCTTGATCGATGATGACGTCTGTGTATCTCTAAGCATCTCTCTCTCTCTCTCTCTTTCCTCTCGCCAGAGTCCTTTACCTGAACGAGGATTGAGAGAGAGGGTGTGAGACTCGCTCCTCTCGCCCATGACATGTATCGAGTCATGGTGTTCTTGTGACGAGACTAGTTCGCACACAGAGACACAGACATATAGCGTATCCTCAAAAGAGCTCAGAGGGCCAAGGGGCAGGTGATATAGCAAGGCCGAGAGGCGAACGGGACCGTGATAATGTCTTCGCACACCTTCCAGAAGACGGAGATGACCCTGATTAAAACCCTGAGATGATGAGATGGACCACCTCCTGCTCATACAGAAGACGGGGGTCGATATAACATCTCTTCTAAATGCTGTAGATATATCTCAGAATTCCTGGAGGATGGTTGGAAAAGTGGGGAAGAGAGGAGGGGAGGAGAGGTCGTCTCCTGGTCTTCTAGAAAATTGAGACGAGGTGGGAAGGGGATAGAAGTGGTTTACTAGACGGTGCAGAGCATCTCCTGTTCGTAAGATATCGCCTGGGGCAAGCTGGCGTTGTTGAAGTTGAGGAGATCCGACGACCTCGTAGCTGAGGCTGCCCTAGCCTTGTGGTACGTCATGTCGTAATCCTGCAACGTAACGAGACCTCGTCAGGCTGACAGAAGAACGAGACTTAAGTCTTAAGATGCCAACCACACCATGCAAAGCCCACTACAGTCATCTGGTTTAAGCTAAGGTAAGCTTGAAGTCTTGGAAATAGGTTAGGTATCACTAGGCTAATGTAAGCTTGAAACCTAGACATTGGTTAGGTATTTTCCACTAGGCTAATGTAAAAGCTTGAAGCCTAGAAAAGGGTTAGGTATCACTAGGCTAACGTAAGCTTGAAGCCTAGACATGGCTTAGGTATCACTAAGCTAATGTAAGCTTGAAGCCTACAAATAGGTTAGGTATTTTCAGGACTTAAGCTTATGTAAACCTGAAGTCTAGAAATGGGTTAGATATGACTAGCCTAAGGTAAGCTGGAAGTCTGATAATGGCTTAGGTATTATCAAAGCCAAGAGGACCAATTGGAAAAAAAAAAAAAGACATTTCTAACCCACGACTTAAATGACGGAGGTATACAACCAACGCGGACGCCACAGCAAGCAACAGCACAAAGCACAAACAATGGAACTGATGCACAGATTCACATCCATACCTCCATGTACAAGCACATGCACAGCTGCTCTGTGTACCACGACGAACTCGAGACACACCTGCATGCATGTAAACATACTCTTGTTAAGGACGCATCTGTGCTGAGGAATTGATGCAATGACAGACCCCGAGACATGTTACAGTCACTCTTTTTCCCTTGGAAGTGTGGACCATCTGCATGTACCGCACTACCCTTTTTCTCTGTGCCACAGGCAATGCTCACACCAAAGAGGAGTCCATGCCAGATGAACCAAGCAAGGAAATTGATGGCAGACTGAAGCAAATACCAGAGAAGGCTCGGCATTTGGCAGAATGCACAAACATTAGGTTAATTTTGGCTTTAAAGCAGTTGATGAAGAATCATGCTCATGATGCTTTGGTAAAATTTACATAAAACACGAATACAGCACAATCACAATTCTTTTAAAGTCAATTGTTACATATCATCATGCAACATATGTCATATTCAGTTAAAAAAAAAATGATGATATGGACGTGAAAGGAAGGAAAGCGCTCGGCGTGTTGGGAATTAAACCCCGCCATCAAACATGCAGCGTGAAGCGGACTGATTGTGTACTGAATGACAATTTATTGGTCAGGATGAGCTGAAACGATTCCAACATATGAACTCAAGGAGCCAATGGAAGACTCAGTGATAAAATATCACCGAATCAGAAGTGGAGGGACAAAGGGGTAAGAGGAGAACCAAGAAGGGGATGGAAGGATGGAGAGAAAGAGGCTTCGAATCGTCTGGCGGTAAACATTCATGAGGGTGAGAGGCGTGCACGGGATGTGTGCGTGTGTGTGTGTGTGTGTGTGTGTGTGTGTGTGTGTGTGTGTGTGTGTGTGTGTGAGGCTTCGAATCGTCTGGACGTAAACATTAAGGAGGGTGAGAGGCGTGCACGGGATATGTGTGTGTGTGTGTGTGTGTGTGTGTGTGTGTGTGTGTATAATCAACCATAAGTATACAATAGCCAAGGAGTTCTGCACTTGTACACTAACGCGTGTGTGTGTTATGGTACACGTACACATGCAACACAGCAGTGTGTGTGTGTGTGTGTGTGTGTGTGTGTGTGTGTGTGTGTGTGTGTGTGGCCCTCAACCGCCACTTACCTTAAGTCGGCTGCCAAAGAACGTGGCTCGTTCTCTCTTCTTTGCCATGAAGTCACTCTCCACCAACCATCTGTGGTCTTTGCACTCCTCCACCGTTGGTCGCTTGCTGTAGGCATAGACACACAAGTGTTACTCAAAAGACACGGACGTCCCACTATACACCCAACCCCGCTCTAGATATTCTCCTACTTAATCTAAACAAAAAAGGGAGCAATGGAGGAGACATTGTTATTACCTTCAGGCAATTGTACTCGCAGTCGTTCTCTCCCTTGCATGACTCTGCGAGAGAACAGCCTAATTGATCAGCACTCCTAACTACCTAGAACAGCCTAATTGATCAGCACTCGTAACTACCTTCACTCATTCATGAATTCTGAGTAACAATTAAAAGCCAGAGGGGCATCAAACTACACCAAAACAATTGAGGTCAAATGGGAAATGTGAAAAAAAAAAGAAAGGTAGATGATGAAGCAAGACGTAAACACAACCAATAAATTATCTGAACAAAGCCAAAAAATTAATTGCGCAGAGTATAAGTACCAAGACATAGAGACCTCACCTGGGATCCCTCTTGAAGATGAGCATAAGGAATCGAATGGCCTCTTGCGAGGTGTTGCTGCCCAGGCGCTCGAACCTGTACCGCACGAACTGGATGTTCTCTTTCGTTTCCTCATCGTCTTCGCCTTTGAAGGCACTGCTGCCGGACAAGAGCATATACGTGATGGCTCCCAGGGACCAGATGTCGCTGTTGGGGAATGCCCGCTGCTCAGACAGGACTTCAGGGGCTGTAAAAAAAAAACAAAAGAAAAAAAAAGAGAAAACCTAAAACGAAGTTTGTGAGCCGAGGTTCAAAACGACCCCTTGATATCTGAAGCCGCGAAATGAAAATAGGAAATGCGTTAAGCTATGAAATCAATTCTGTTAACTCCAACACTGACAACTTCAATTGGGGCGTATGTTTATCAAATACGCAACAATGACCCTTACGTTTAACTGTATAAGTAGACGGTAATATTAGTAAACTTCAATCTTAATCATTCCTCTTTCCCTTCGTTTCTCGGTCTATCATCTACAAGAACTGTAACAAACTCACGAGAAATCTTACGTAGTTTTACAGTATACTAAGGTGGCGGGTCTTAAATCAGACATTACTGAGAAGAGACCCAACCACCCACCTCCTCTACCCTCCCTTTCGAAAACAACAGAAGACGCTCACCTTGAGGAACCAGCTTCAGAGACACTTAGACTGAGAAGAGACCCACCCACCTCCTCTACCCTCTCTTTCGAAAACAACAGAAGACGCTCACCTTGAGGAACTAGCTTCATAGACACTTAGACTGAGAAGAGACCCACCCACCTTCTCTACCCTCCCTCTCGAAAACAACAGAAGACGCTCACCTTGAGGAACTAGCCTCAGAGACACCTAGACTTACCAGTGTAGTCGAGGTATCCGCTGACGGTCACTGGAGAACCCATTCTCGACACCATTTGGGCGCTGCCGAAGTCCACCAGCTTCACGTCACACCGTCGTGTGGTGGTGAGGACGATATTGTCCGGTTGCAGGTCCAGATGGCAGTACCCTCGCCATTGGATGTACGACAGGGCGTCCAGCACCTGCACAGGGTGAGGGCGAGGTGGGTCAAATGCGTCGAAGGGGTTGGAGAGGCGAGACAGGTAATTGTAGCTCACGACTTGAGGCTGGGGAGTGTGTTGGGTGACAAAGGGGGACGTTGGACGCCTTGACACAGTCGAGGAAGTGTCGTGAGAGAAGGAAAAGATAAAATATGAAGACGGAAGAAAGAGTGCAATGATTATAGAAGATGGGGGACAGAGATACAGCACTGAGGGTAATGTAAATGATAGGGATTGATAATATGAAAGAAGGCACTGGTGATAGCAAAAAGATACAAGATAAAGACTGATGATAGCAAATGGAGAAGAGGATCTTGTGATAGCAGATGCTGAAGGAAGTATGGCGAAACCAGAAGATAAAAGAGAGGGGGGGGAGTCATGACAACAGAAAACGGCAAGAAAGGGTTTACTTACATGAGATAATGGCTATGAGGATTTTGATATCGGATGAGGGGTATATGAAAACAGAAATGGCAGAGGGTGATAAATGAGGATATAAATGTAGCGATGAATGAAGATAAATGAGAAGGTTTTGATGGCAAGCAGCCAAAGGCATAGTGGGAAAGAGAGCCCGTTCAGGCTATAATGCTATGAACTGTTTGTGAAAAGAAAATAAATGCAGATTACAAGAACAGCTACATATACTTGACACAAATAAACAGACTAGTTTCTACCATCTTAAAACCATATTTAAGCCTACATGTACAAATAAACAAACTGGTTTCTACCATTTTAAAACCATATTTATGCCTACATGGACAAATAAACGAACTGGTTTCCACCATCTTAAAACCATAGTTAAGCCTACATGTACATCCTTCAGCCACAAATATACGAATCACCTTCACAAAAATTGAAAACTATTTCTTTTCTTTTCACTGTCTAGAGAAATTTGAATAATCTAGCGATGAAACTTGTCTTTACTACTAGTATTTCTCTAGTCTGGATATATCTCAGTCATAGCAACTATTACATTTTCTGTCCTAGGCAACAAAGAAAATGGGTTACTACTCTCGCCTAGTGGACATGACCTTAATCTAAAACTCCTCGGTTCGTGTCAAATTCTGGTGTGGGGGGCATTTGAATGTGTGGGATGTTGTGAGCATACACAACCAAGAAGGTGCTGTACGAATCACCTTCTCTCGAAGATGTATATCCTATCGTACCATCGTCTAGTTAAAGTGACCTCATTACACCTTTAAGATAGTCTACTAAGTGTGTCTTGGTTGTTTAGCCCACAGCGTATCGTGAATACCCTGTATTACTATACATTTCAATGTATTTGTTTTGTTTGTTTTCTTGCGTTGACGATTAAATGGAGAATGAGTGATCTGGTCCAATTTGCTTTATGCAAAAGGCTATGAATGCCCCATATCCAGCATCACTCAACAATCGGTTGTGAAATCCTTGTCGTTCAAAATCTAATAGTTAATGGCAATATCTAATAGTTAATAGCAGTATCTAATAGTTAATAGCAGTATCTAATAGTTAATAGCAGTATCTAATAGTTAATAGCAGTATCTGATAGTTAATAGCAGTATCTAATAGTCAATAGCAGTATTCAATAGTTAATAGCAGTATCTAATAGCTAATAGAAGTATTCAATATTTAATAGCAGTATTTAATATTTAATAGCAGTATTTAATAGTTAATAGCAGTTTTAATATCCAATAGCATTATTCAATAGTTAACAGCAGTATTCAATATTTAATAGTATTTAATATTTAATAGCAGTATTCACTAGTCAACAGCAGTATCTAATACTTAATAGCAGTATCTAATAGTTAACAGCAGTATCTAACAGTTAATAGCAGTATCTAATAGTTAATAGCAGTATCTAATAGTTAATAGCAGTATCTAATAGTTAATAGCAGTATCTAATAGTTAATAGCAGTATCTAATAGTTAAAAGCAGTTTTCAATATTTAACATTATTTAATATTCAATAGCAGTATTCAATAGTCAATAGCAGTATCTAATAGTTAATAGCAGTATTTAATACCTCTACAACTACTTCGACTGCTCGTTTCCACAACCACTCTACCTTATCCCTCTTCTGGGTTCTGCAATCCAAAGACCTACCCACCATTACCAAACCACCTCACATCGAACAGAACATTCAACAGAACAAAATTACCCAAACCCAACAGCTCGCGTGGACGCGAACCACACGCGATGGTGTGGTACAACCCACATCACCCACCTGCGTCACCACGGTGAAGAGAGTCTGTTCGGAGTATTGGTACTGGCTGGCCAGAAACGTAAGGATGTCCACTCCACCCAGAGGCTCCATGATGAAGACCGTCACGTTGTTTACACTGAAGGAGAGAGGTGTGTGTAAAGGACGCAAGTCTAACTCACTGGTCAAACTACATGAGCAATACAGTGAGGGGTTCACAAGATGGTTGGGGAGGGACGGGGAGTATATTTGGCGATTCTGAAGGAGACTAGAGATGTGTTGATCTGTTACAAAAAAGGGGGGGTAAGATGCCAAATTGTGTGAGGCATTCGTAAATCACTACAAAATAAGAGGTTAAGGGGTTCTAAGAACTCATTTGTCTTATTGGCCTCTTGGGATAAGGATATCCACACAGAACCAACATTCTAACATCCTTCTAACTTTGATGCTAAATGTTTGGATGAATCTGTGAGTTCCTTGTCTACAGCATCACACGAGTCTGAGAAACATAAACCATTCCAAGTGGCCCTTAAGATTTTAGAAATACACTAGACCTACATTCCAGGCCAGATCTGCCATCCCCCCTTAATTTCCAACAGTTACTCAAGACTGTCACTGCTTTCAAGGGGTCAAAGGGTCAAAGGGTCAAAGGGTCAAAGAAGTGTCTGCCCTTACCAGTAAGCCTCATAGAGCTGGGCGATCCTCTCGTGCTTCATAAAGCAAAGGACTTCGAACTCTTCGTGGACTACGTGCTCGCGGTCCTTCATCTCCAAGAGCTTGGCCGCGAACTGGCGCTGATCGTCGGAGCGGATGCACTTGGTCACCACCGAGAACCGACCTCGCGAGATCTCCGCTACGAAGTTGTACTTCCGCACCTGTGGGGCCGCGCCACACCCACCCCCCAAGAGGGGGTTTAGGCAAGACACGAGGACGTCAAGATCGACTTTAAGTAAACTACTTCGAAGACGCGAGGGGGGTTTCCACGATTGGAAACCCCAGGATGGCTCGCTAACCAGGTCATTCAAGAAGTAGCATTTGAATACAAAAAAAAAAAATATACTTAGGGTGCAAGTATGTGATATACGTAAAGGGATTGCACTTCACACTCTAAGGCTAATAAGATGACTCTGAGCTACATCTCTTAGATGGAAAGGTTCTGAGGGTATGTTTCATGAGGCAAAGTTACGTTTCAGAAAGGAGGAGGGCTTTTGAGTATAAGCTAGGCTGCGCTTTGAATATTAGGACATGGAAATATGATGGCTAGGCTGCGCTTTAAAATATCAAGACACAGGAATACGATGGCTAGCTAGGATGCATTTTATAAACACTAGGATATGGGACTATGATTTAACATGCTAGGTTCATTCCACAATGAAGACCTCACGAATATGCTACCCAACCAATTTGCTATCTCTCATCTGTGCTTTATTTTTTCGTATATGAAAAGTCTAATGGGTCCCCTTATCACCTAGTCTAATCTGGGGTAATAGGCGGTTTCAAAAATACCCTAAACTGAGGTAAGTTTGCTAATGACTTTTAAGAGTAACTCACTCACCTGGAGTTCGGCGTTCTCTCCCTTTTTAAGTTTCATGGGTTCCCTCTCCTTGGAGTAGTCGAGCTCCCTTTTTTCCGGCCAGGGATGTATGATCTTTCCACTGTCTGTCTGCTGCTGGAGGAACTGCATCCCCTTACTTATCTGGACCGGGGCCACACCTACGAGTGGAGAAAGAATGGTATAATAGCCTCCTCCTCCTCCTCATCTTCTTGTGCAGGGTCCTTTTCGAACGCGGGTCTCCGTAGAAAAGGGCACGAGTCGCGTTCACCCTTGTGGTGAGTGTGACATAATAACCAGATATATACACATGGATTCGAATGAGGTGAAGGCGTCTCTCCGTACGCAGAGCTACTGACCTGCTGGGGAAGTTCTGATGGCAGCGGTGGATGCTGAGTGATCTCCCCATCCCATGAAGTTCTTCGCTGCAATACGGAACTGATATACGCTCTCTTCCGTCAGACCTCGCACTAAGTAGAACTCGTGGTCTATGTTGTCAGCTATGGTCTTCCATTCCGTATCGTCTGTTCGAAGGTGGCACACACGTCAAGGATAATGTTTTACCTGCTGACACCACACCCACACCCCACTTCCCCCTAAGAAAAATTATGGCATGGTTTGTCACTGGGATCTGTTGATGCAAGATGGTTTCTACGGTCTTAAGAGACGAAGGTTATCCATTCACAGTTCATACAAGAAGGATTAACTCTTTTGGGAATGAATTATATATGGAGCCATGAAGAGTCGCAGATAGTAAAAGCATGGAAAGTTCATGAAGGACTGGGTTTATGCCAGGAGGTCTTAACTTAATGGGGGGAAAAAGCGCCATTCTGCCAGATGCATTTGTCAGGACAAGATACGAGAGAAAGGATGAAAAACAAACACACATACGACGACAAAGACAAAATCTAAGAGTCTGGAAGTCGAGGACTGGTGAGGGTAATTACTGAAGATGGAGGCCATTTGGCCCTAATGAAGAAATGATCATTAAGGGACTGCAAACACTCGGAGGAAGACCACTGGAATCAATGGCGACACTAGACAAAAGGTATGATACGCCAGGAGTTGAGACACTTCCTCCATCCCAGCCTTACTGTCGGAAGAAGAAGAAGAAGAAGAAGAAGAAGAAGAAGAAGAAGAAGAAGAAGAAGACTTACCAGCGGTCTTCATAAGAAGGAGAAGAAGAAGAAGAAGATGAAGAAGAAGAAGAAGAGGAAGACTTACCAGCGGTCTTCATAAGAAGAAGAAGAAGAAGAAGAAGAAGAAGAAGAAGAAGACATACCAGCGGTCTTCATAAGAAGGAGAAGAAGAAGAAGAAGACTTACCAGCGGTCTTCATAAGAAGAAGAAGAAGAAGACTTACCAGCGGTCTTCATAAGAAGGAGAAGAAGAAGAAGACTTACCAGAGGTCTTCATAAGAAGGAGAAGAAGAAGAAGAAGACTTACCAGCGGTCTTCATCTGAAGGTGGTAACAAAGGATCTGGGATCCCCCGTCGTCTATCGGGGCCCTCCAGCGTACCAGGACCTCGGTGTCCGACACGTCTGTGACGTCCGGGCAATCGCAGGGGCCTGGGATGTGGCCCTGGACGAGCCTGAACTTGTGGCTGGCTTGCCCCAGCTGGTTCCTGGCCACCACTTTGTACAAGCCCACGTCGAAGTCGCGGCACTCGTTGATCGTCAAGGACGACCTCCCCGGCCCGTTGTTGATGCTCATGCGTGGAGACTCGCCCATGATAACGTCGTTCCTGTGGTGTGAGGATCACGTTTAGGGAAACTCAATGAACCACGGAGTCCTTTCCCCTAGTAGGATCTCCCTTTTTGCCCCTCAATACCCAAGAGCAAATAGCCACTTTTTGCTTCAAGAAATTAGGTCCTTTGAAGGTCCCCCCCTTCCTTTTTTTTTTTACTGGCGTCACAAGGTGAATTGTCTTTTATATCTTGAGAGCTTTCTATTATTACGATAGTTCTTGTTTAGCTCTACACACATAAGTGGGACCTTCTGGAAGAAAATTTGGTCCCACTGGTAAAGGTTCTTTAAAAGATACTCTGGGTCATGACTCAGTTCTATACATATTCCGAAAGATGACGTATGAAAAAAAAATTGATCAGCGAAAACTACTAGACAGCAGTTACAGCAGATAATGAATTATATAGTAGGAGGGCAGGTTAAACCCCCCAGCTTTGCCTTAGTTTAAAATAACGCCTTTCAAGTTAATATAAACCTAAACCCTTACACACTTGACAGCTCTGTCCCACACCAGAACTGAACTCATAATTCACACACTACGTATCTGTAACCCTCCTCAAACACTTCACTTCTTTTAACCAACACGAAACTGGGTATCTCTCTCTCTCTCTCACATCTGAACCCCAGCTCTCTTTAAATCATCTGAAACCCCTTGTTGCACACTCACTCGAACCCTTTGCCTTACACATTCACTCGAACCTTTAACTTCCCCATATACACATATACTCTGAAAACCTGTTTTCCCTCCCTACACACACACTCATCTGAAACCGCCCTGGGCCTCACCCTCGCTTGAAACCACACACAAACACACACACACACACACACACTTCACAAACCACAACACACCCACCCTCACCACTTTATCGAACCCTCGACTCTTCCGTACTTACTTGAACCACTGCACCACGGGTTCTGGTTCTCCAGTGAGAATGACATTAAGGGTCAGTGGGCAGCCGTCGGTGATGGCGAAGTTACCCGGCTTCTCACGCAGGAAGGGCGAAGTGCCGTAGGTGATCTCCTCCTTCATGGCGTTCACCTCTTCTCTGATGGCCAGGCGGGACGGTATCTGTGGCGGGAGAGGTGGTGAAGGGTCAGTGATGGTAGCCAGGGTGATGGTGACGGAGGGAGAGACATTAATGATTTGGATGCTGATGATGATGATGATGTGGGTGTGTGTGTGTGTGTGTTGGTGTGGTGGCGTTTGTGGTGGCAATGGTGGCTTGTGTTGGTGTTGGCTAGCAGTCGTGGCGGTGGTGTAAATGAAGACTACTACTACTACTACGAGAACGAGGTGGTTCTACCGAGGATAACAAGCGGGTGTTCATACTGGCTATGGAAAAGAGTGGGTTGAAGACACTCCGGAGCAACGCTATGATCTAAGTGGTGTCTGATCTCTTAAATGTTCCACGACTTGATTTCAAACCCAATCCCCCCCTCTGACATCCCCTTCTGACACCCCCTTCTTCTGACATCCCCCTTCCTCCCCCCCACCCTTCTGACATCCCCTTCTGACACCCCCTTCTTCTGACATCCCCTTTGACCTCTTAAGTGTTCCAGAACTTGACTTCCAGACCAATTCCCCGCTTCTAACCACCCATCCATCCCTTTCCTCTGTCTAATGGCTTTGATAAACCCACCAGGACGATGGTGTCAAATACAAAAAAAAAAAAAAGACGACCTCGACCTCGACCTCCACCTTCACTCCTACTCCTCCTCCTCCAAGAGCGACCTCGAGCTCCACCCTCACTCCTCCTTCTCCTCCTCCAAGAGCGACCTCGAACTCCACTCTCCCCCCTCCTCCAAGAGCGACCTCGAACTCCACCCTCTCTCCTCCTCCTCCTCCTCCTCCAAGAGCGACCTCGAACTCCACTCTCCCCCCTCCTCCAAGAGCGACCTCGAACTCCACCCTCACTCCTCCTTCTCCTCCTCCAAGAGCGACCTCGAAGTCTACCCTCACTCCTCCTTCTCCTCCTCCAAGAGCGACCTCGAACTCCACCCTCACTCCTCCTCCTCCTTCTCCAAGCGCGACCTCGAACTTCACGCTTACTCCTCCTCCTCCAAGAGCGACCTCGAACTCCATCCTCACTCCTCCTCCTCCACCAAGAGCGACCTCGAACTTCACCCTCACTCCTCCCCCAAAAGCGACCTCGAACTCCACCCTCACTCCTCCTCCTCCTTCTCCAAGCGCGACCTCGAACTTCACCCTCACTCCTCCTCCTCCTTCTCCAAGAGCGACCTCGAACTCCACCCTCCCCCCTCCTCCTCCAAGCGCGACCTCGAACTCCACCCTCACTCATCACCTAAAAGCGACCTCGAACTCCACCCTCACTCCTCCTCCTCACCCAAAAGCGACCTCAAACTCCACCCTCACTCCTCCTCCTCCTTCTGCAAGCGCGACCTCGAACTCCACCCTCACTCCTCCTCCTCCTTCTGCAAGCGCGACCTCGAACTTCACCCTCACTCCTCCTCCTCCACCAAGAGCGACCTCGAACTTCACCCTCACTCCTCACCCAAAAGCGACCTCAAACTTCACCCTCACTCCTCACCCAAAAGCGACCTCAAACTCCACCCTCACTCCTCCTCCTCACCCAAGAGCGACCTCGAACTTCACCCTCACTCCTCACCCAAAAGCGACCTCAAACTCCACCCTCACTCCTCCTCCTCACCCAAAAGCGACCTCAAACTCCACCCTCACTCCTCCTCCTTCTCCAAGCGCGACCTCGAACTCCACCCTCACTCCTCGTCCTTGACTCACCTCTTGCCTGATCCTCCTCGGCAGGTCGAGGGAGCACGTCTCCATTCTGCTCCTGACGAAACCAGCGGTGTACCTGTCGACAAAGGTCCTTCTGCGTTCGTCGTTAATCTCTTCGTCCATGATGTCGGTGAAGCGACGTCGCTCGTGCACCATCGGGATCCTCTGGTGAAGGTTTGGGGGGGGGGGACCCAAGTCGTACACGAAGAAGCACCGAAGGAGAAAACAGGAACGGAAGTACAGATTATCATCTCTGAACGATATACGACTGAGCGGGAGGAACGTAGGGTACAGGAAGGAAGGGGTGGGTAATTTAGAAGAAGAAGAAGAAGAAGAAGAAGAAGAAGAAGAAGAAGAAGAAGAAGGGGTGGGTAATTAAGAAGAAGAAGAAGAAGAAGAAGAAGAAGAAGACATTTAAAAGTCTAATTAATGCTAACTAATACGTTCTGTCACACTGTCACGTTCTGTTGTTGTTCTTTTTCTTTTAATTATAAGTAATCTAGATAATCAAGCAGAATTGATTACTGTATCAAGTAATCAGGCAAAATTGATTACTGTATCAAGTTAAGTAATCAGGCAAAATTGATTACTGTATCAGGATAAGTAATCAGTTAGAATTGATTACTGCATCAAGTTAAGTAATCAGTTAGAATTGATTACTGTATCAAGTTAAGTAATCAGTCAGATTTGATTACTGTATCAAGTTAAGTAATCAGTCAGAATTGATTACTGTATCAAGTTAAGTAATCAGTCAGAATTGATTACTGTATCAAGTTAAGTAATCAGTCAGAATTGATTACTGTATCAAGTTAAGTAATCAGTTAGAATTGATTACTGTATCAAGTTAAGTAATCAGTTAGAATTGATTACTGTATCAAGTTAAGTAATCAGTCAGAATTGATTACTGTATCAAGTTAAGTAATCAGTCAGAATTGATTACTGTATCAAGTTAAGTAATCAGTTAGAATTGATTACTGTATCAAGTTAAGTAATCAGTCAGAATTGATTACTGTATCAAGTTAAGTAATCAGTTAGAATTGATTACTGTATCAAGTTAAGTAATCAGGCAAAATTGATTACTGCATCAGGTTAACTGTATTACGTTAGCGTTCTAAAGAGTCTAAATAAATAAATAAATAAATAAATATATATATATATATATATATATATATATATATATATATATATATATATATATATATATATATATATATATATATATATATACATCATACCACTTACTAAATATTAATAAGATCATACAACTAAGGAGAAATAACTGATACAGAAGAATTGGGGAAAGATAAGAATTTTCTAAACCATAACTCAGGAAGAGTTTCAAATAAACCTGTAGTTAGAAAACAACTCAAAGTCAACTTGTGCTTGTTACATACAACCAAAAATGCATCACAAGGAAATGGAATAAAAAAAACACAAACAAAGAAACAAACAAATAAAAACATGCTTATATAAAATGCAAAGAAGGTTGACCACACACAGGATCTAAACGTTCACTTCACAAACGTTTGAATGAACGTTCACCTAACAAACGTTTGACTGAACGTTCACTTAACAAACGTTTGACTGAACGTTCACTTAACACACGTTTGACTAAACGTTCACTTAACACACGTTTGACTGAACGTTCACTTAACAAACGTTTGACTGAACGTTCACTTAACACACTTTTGACTGAACGTTCACTTAACACCCGTTTGACTGAACGTTCACTTAACACACGTTTGACTGAACGTTTACCTAACAAACGTTTGACTGAACGTTCACTTAGCACACTTTTGACTGAACATTCACTTAACACACTTTTGACTAAACGTTCACTTAACACACGTTTGACTCAACGTTCACTGAACAAACGTTTGACTGAACGTTCACTTAACACACGTTTGAACGTTCACTTAACACGTGTTTGACTGAACGTTCACCTAATAAACGTTTGATTGAACGTTCACTTAACACGTTTGACTGAACGTTCACTTAACAAACGTTTGAATGAACGTTCACTCCACAAACATTTGACTGAACGTCAATAGAAACTGTTCAAATAATTCCTTCGAGTAAATTTCAAAAAAAAAATTCTATAGAAAATAATTATCAAATAAATTTCGAGTAAATAATTTATTACCTTAAATGTAATTCAGTATTTCAGGAATTTCTTTCGCTGATATTATTGTTATATTCATATAATGTAACCCAAGGATCTATTCTATAACGCTCCTATTGCGCTCCATACAGGAGCAGGATACAACAGTCTCCTTTGAAATGCGTAAGCTTCTCAACGAGACTCTACTCCTTTCTGTCCATGGATGAATATTTGATTCTAAAATCTGTAAATCTTCTGAAATTATCCATTTTTTTTTTTTTTTACACTTACTCGACCCCATTTCTCATGTTGGCCAGTCGTAAATCATTTACACTTTAAACCATCCAGTGTGTGTGTGTGTGTGTGTGTGTGTGTGTGTGTGTGTGTGTGTGTGTGTGTGTGTGTGTGTGTGTGTGTGTGCGTGCGTGCGTGCGTGCGTGCGTGTGTGCGTGTGTGTGATGGGAAAGGCGCAGTGACTTGTGAACTCTCTTGCTCTCTTTATCTATTTATCTATCTATCTCTTTCCCCCCTCTCTCTCTCTCTCTCTCTCTCTCTCTCTCTCTCTCTCTCTCTCTCTCTCTCTCTCTCTCTCCTCGTCGTCTCCATCGAGCTACACTCGGGCATCCGTTCAATCTCGCACACACTCTCCGTCACGCCCCCCACACACCACAAATTCGAGAGCCATCGCCACCTCTCAATTCCAGCCCAGGTCGGCAAGCAAAGCATTTATGGTCCTTAAGACACTGGATAAACCCTGGTGGTTCCTGTGATATGCTTGCTTCTCTTCCATTCCACTGATATAATCATCAACCCACCCTTGCGCTTAGCATTAACATCACGTCTTGAATCAACCTTTCTGTTGAAGGGAAAGTGTCACAGGCTTTCCAGATGTCCAATCCTCGCTTACGCTTAGCACTACGTCTTGAATCAGCCTTTCTATTGAAGGGAAAGTGTCACAGGCTTTCCAGTTGTCCAATCCTCGCTTACGCTTAGGACTACGTCTTGAATCAGCCTTTCTATTGAAGGGAAAGTGTCACAGGCTTTCCAGTTGTCCAATTTTCGCTTACGCTTAGCACTACGTCTTGAATCAACCTTCCTATTGAAGGGAAAGTGTCACAGGCTTTCCAGTTGTCCAATTTTCGCTTACGCTTAGCACTACGTCTTGAATCAACCTTTCTATTGAAGGGAAAGTGTCACAGGCTTTCCAGTTGTTCCAAGAGTATACAAACCATCCATCCTTAAGTTTAGGCTAGTTTGTGGAGGATCTGTTTGGAATGACCCTTCGCATCTGAGCCCATGCAATTTTTCATTTACATAATATTTCATTTACAAGTATTGATCCACCTACTTCCTTATCATTTACACCAGCATTTTACAGACGAAGTTCATTTGAGACAGAGAACTTCACTTAATGCAAGTGTCTCCCTCCATTTTAATAAGAATTGGCAATAACATTTGCTCAGTCTCGTGGGAGAAGAACTTCTTAATCCAAAGGACTTCATCGTTACCCTCCTACTGATTGGAGCGCATCCTAAAATACCGCAGGAGCCCCATAAAAGGGGCGCTGGGGTTACATAATAATGATAATATTAATGATAATAATAATAATAATAATAATAATAATAATAATAATAATAATAATATACCCCTATGCGTACAACCCGTTTTCCATCAACATTCTAATAAACTCCTATGCGTACAACCCGTTTTCCATCAACATTTCTTAACAGCTTTTGTGATTTGTTAAGTGTAAGTGCATGTTTCTTGATGACACAAGATAAGACTTCACGAAGTCCACATGTGTCTTATGAAGATCCTATGATATTTAGCTGAAGTCTTGTCTAAGAATATTAATATCTTCTTTTAATCATTAATCCTTCTAGATTCGCCATTCCTGATTTACGTTTTCTTCGAGTGAAAAGAACGGAATTTTGCGTTCAGTTCCTGAAATCATTGTATTTCTCCATTTTCCATTTTTTTTTGAAGTCTTCGAATCTGTTTAGATGTCCCCTACCTGATATTTTGCTCCTAATGTATATGTATATGGAACAGGTGTGGAAATATAAGTTCATATATGTTTGCTTACCTACACCTTTATGCAAATTATGTACTCAAGTACATACTTGTAGAGAAATACTAGAAGACATTAAGACAATATCATTCATAAAATATGCAGTGGCTATAATAACTTTCCTTTGGAATCAGTTGTATGTGTGTGTGTGTGTGTGTGTGTGTGTGTGTGTGTGTGTGTGTGTGTGTAATCAGATAAAAAAATAAACAGGTTTAACCGAAATCATAAAAAAAAATGCTAATTATTAAAAAAAAACAGGAAAATATGCTAAGCATTACCATGAACGAGAGCCAAATGGAGAAAGGCTGTTATGGCAAAAAATATAAATTCTGGTTCAATGATTTGACGTACAGGTAATTAGGGTCGATACAATCATATGCAAATAAGCTTGCGCTTTCTCTAGAGCGTTAACAATGAATATATCATTATGAAAAATTAGCACAAACATTTTAAAAACTGTCAAGAACACCTCTTTGCCACAAGGTAAATGAGTAGTTTGATAATGAATACATGTAATATTCACAGCGACAGCACTTACTTAAAACTGTGTGTGTATTCAACGATGAATTTCGAACATGAACCAAGATGGACTTACCAATATAATGAAGATGGATGGAGAAAAATATATCAAACCATCAAACGTACGTTCACAAACAAACGTTCACAAACGTACGTTCACAAACGTACGTTCACAAACAAACGTTCACAAACGTACGTTCACAAACGTACGTTCACAAACGTACGTTCACAAACAAACGTTCACAAACAAAACGTTCACAAACAAACGTTCACAAACGTACGTTCACAAACAAACGTTCACAAACAAAACGTTCACAAACGTACGTTCACAAACGTACGTTCACAAACGTACGTTCACAAACACTCACACATAAGAACAGGACTCATTTCTTTTTTTTTACGGGTGGTGCAAAAAAAAAAAACAATATTTTCACAGCATAAATCAAAAAGTTATTATCAAAAGGTATTCCCATGTTACAGAAATGGTGGTTGGGTGGGAGAAGGGGAAGATAGATAAACACCTTGTACGTTCGTATATATATATATTATCTATCTCTGTCTGTCTGTCTGTCTCTCTGTCTCTTGTTATGTGATATTACAGAGAGAGAGAGAGAGAGAGAGAGAGAGAGAGAGAGAGAGAGAGAGAGAGAGAGAGAGAGAGAGAGAGAGAGAGGATGATTGGGAGTGGAAAAACACCAATATTTATCAGATTTTATGGGGGGGCGTTTGGGGCAATATAATGCATAACAAAAGGGGCGAAAAAGGGGCGTGCATTTGGTAGAGTAAACCAGACGGTCCTTCACGTACAAAATACGATGGCCAGAGAAAAAAAAAAATTTTGGTATTGACTGAAGTGACTCTTTCTTTTTTTTCCTTTTTTTTTGAGACTAAGACTCTCGAAAATATATATATAAAGAGAGAGAAAAAGACTTGCTCTATCTATCTCAGGGTTTCATTCAGAACTCTTACAATGACTAATTTGATTTTGAGTCGGTCTAAGATATCATAATTACTCACTATGAAGCATTTCTCAAAAATGGGACGTTATAAAATCAATGCCTTGAATATATATATATATATATATATATATATATATATATATATAAATATAAATATAAATATAAATATATATATATATATATATATATATATATATATATATATATATAAATATATATATATATATATATATATATATATATATATATATATATATATATATATATATATATATATACCATTTGAGTTATCATGATTTTATGTACGTAATTATCTAATATATTTCTACAAAATATCTCAGTCCGAATATATTGTTCGACATAGCAATGCCTTGCTTGAAGAGAAAGCAAAATAATTGCTTCAGTGGTTAGTTAACTCATTTATGTACTACAATTCTCTATAATCAAGCAATGACATTTATGTACTACAATTCTCTATAATCAAGCAATGAACTTCTAAATCATGCCATAGAATAATAGATCCCATATGGCAATAAATCATGCTTCTAAAGATGAAACGACAATTTGGAAAAGATTGGAAAATACAATCGACACAAAAAAATTTATAATTTTTAATTTTTTTTTTTTGGGGGGATAGGTTAATTATTTCAGCATCCTGATGTTCAAACACACCTTGAACTACGAGTCATTGTAAGATTCACTGTGGCCACCTTCTAAGAAGAAGTAGAAGGAGACACAAGCAGACATGGCCAAGGAGATGATGTTGTACGTAAAGAAGGCCTTTACAAAAAGGGTTTTTTTTGTTTACATTTTTTTTTTTTGACACCCTAGACACCCAAAGAAAAAAAAAACCTACTAAAAATTTGTCCACATTCAGATCCGGTGTCAGGTCACTGTATTCAGAACTCTTCATCTCATACTTTTCACGTAAGGCCTGCCCCATTTCTGATGATGAAGAGATAGGGCTGGCCGTTCCCGAAGAAACTGTCTTCACTCTCTTGGTCAGGGTCTGTAAATCAGACCTGGACTTCTCAAGGCGCAAATACAATGGCGAAGAAGAGAAGAGTAGAGAGAGAGAGAGAGAGAGAGAGAGAGAGAGAGAGAGAGAGAGAGAGAGAGAGAGAGAGAGAGAGAGAGAGAAGGGGGGGGAGAAAAGTGGGGAACGAAAGAGGAAGACAAGAATGCTCACAGCGAATCAGTACTACAGGCTAAGCCAAAAAACCAGCTTCGATTGGTTCTCGTTGGCCAGTCTTAGAAAACGGGATGACGGACTTTAATCTGGGTGTTAGTAGTTAAGAGGAGAAAGACACTCTTAACTGATTTGACGAACAAAGTTAAGAGTCTGGCGTTAGTCTTGTCATCTGATTGGCTAGTTCACATCACGAACCAGTTAATACTATGGCAGTTGAGGCTCTTGATTGGCTAATTCACATTAAGAGGGTGTTAATACAGTGGTAGTTGAGGCTTTTGGTGATTTTTGTCTTTTTTTTTTAGTGTGTTACGAGAAGAAAAAAAAAAAGACAAATATATACTTTTCTTTTTTTTTTTTTAGGAGGAATTAGTGTTGCGGGACATTCAACAGAAAACGGGGTGTGGGTGGGTGACTGAGAATGAGAGAATCATTCTATACTTTTTTTTTCTTCTTTTTTTTCATTTTGCTGCAGATGCGTCCACTGAGAAATCGCGCTTGTGAACAGGAACTATAGAGCCTTATGAACTTAGATAACCCTTAAACATCAGTGCTAGACGACAGAACTTGAAGGCAAAACCAAACTTTTGATTGAAGGGGAAAAGAGTTAAAAGGAGAATATGTGGATCCTGGTTCATATTGAGTATTCCTCTCATAATACACATTTAGAACCAAAGGAAAAGGATAGATAAATGGACATTTTCTTTCCCAGCTTAGAAAGAAATCCAAAACAAGGACAGATACATGGACATTTTCTTTCCAAGCTTAGGAAGTCCTTTGGCATTTGTGTACAAAAAACAAAAAAAAAGGGGGGAAAAAAAAAAGGGCTCTTGGTTCTTTTTTTTGCAAAATCAGGGCGTCAGTTGTCCACATGAAATAGAATCAAGTCATAAGGCTGTATCTGTTCTGCTGTTCACATCACATCTCAAGTTTCTGAGGACGTTCTATGACCCAGATAAAGACAACAAAAGTGTTCGTTCGCAATGTTTCGTTACCTTATTGAAAGGTTAGGTTACAACTAGAACAATCCAGGGAATATATCTATATCTATATATATATATATATATATATATATATATATATATATATATATATATATATATCGTTTCGTTCGTAAAAAGAAGGTGGGGGGGATTCAGGGAAATCAGGCTATCCGTTTTTGGGGAAGGGGTTGGTAGGGAGGTGATGTACATATCAAGGTATCTTGATGAATGAGGATGAGTTTCAAAGAAGGAAAAACACAACTATAAGCAGAAGAGATGGTCAACTGGAGGACAATACATATATAACAACCAAAGGAAGGAGAGGAAGGAAACATTTAGGTAATACAGGGTAGTTTGTCAGTCTTGTTAATACAAACAATGACTTAAGCTTGCTTAGTAACTAAATCAAGCTGAAAGGGGTAAAAAACTTAATTTATAAAAAAAAGCTTTCAGAAATAAGGTCTAGAAGAAAAACAAGGGAGCGGTGGTTGCTTTAGCATGCTACGTAGAAACCTTTCAGGTTCCTACAAGAACCTGAAGTATATATATATAAACATTTACTAGGTAGTTACGGGTTATTTAAAGAAGGCATGCAATACAGTTGGCAGGGTAGGATATGCATGGATTGGCTGGCTGGCTTGGGTGTGCAAAAACTTGCTGCCGAGGAAGGGAAAAGGGAAAGGTAGGAAGGGAAGGGGCAGGGGCTTTAGGATAGAGGTGGTGGTATGCGAGTAATTCAAAAGTAGAGTATTACTCTCCATAGTGGTAATCGGGGTTGCCACAGAGGGGGCAGGGAGAGTCAAATGTCGCTTGACCTCCTGTCGTGGCGGAGTAAGCAGGAGCGGCGGCGGCGGAGGAGGAGGAGGAAGCAGCCATCATCTGGTGGTGTTGGTGTTGGTAATGACTGTATTGTTCAGCCTGAGCTTGGCTCGCCAGCATCTGGGCGACACGGGCCTCCGCCACGGCGCGATCGCTCTCGGCGAGAACGCTCGTTCGGGCCTGTCGCGCCGCCTTCGTCGTCGTCGTCGTCTCAAGGGCGTCATGAACGGCTAGGCCTCGGGAGGGACTATGGGCTGCTCGACTGTATCTCTCGCGATACATCTGCTCGAACGTTCTCGTCCGTCCTCGACTCTCTCGCTCATGCTCCGAGCACACAACAAACTGTGTTGGTTTGAAGAGGCCCTTCCGTTTGGGTTGGTAGGGGCGCCGGGGACGAGGGGACTCGTGAGAGGCCGTCTCTCGCCTCACCTGGGGAGATCAAGAGGGCAACGAGCACATAGTGGTTGACCTCGCACATGTGGTGTACAGGGGAGGGGAGATGGGAGGGGAAGGAGAGGGGAAAGGGTGTGGGGAAGAAATGAGGATAAGGCGGATGAGATGGAGGTGCGTGAGTGGGGTTATGTCAGCGGGTAAGGCACGGGTTCAAGATGAGGGAGAGGGAGGAAGGGACGTGTGTGTGGGTGTGTGTGGTCTGTGTCTGTGTGTTTCTCTCCACAAAGAACGGACACAAGAGGTTGGGCGCGCCACAGTGGGTGGACGGACATCAACAGGTGGGGCGGTGCTTTCCTAGTGTGTACACAGACCAGGACAGACATCAGGGAAGGGCTGGTCCACACAGGTTCTGAGGCTATGGTACGTCTGGCGCATGTGGTTGGAAGGGCGACGGGGGGGGGAGCGATGCGAAACAGACTGGATAGACGTGGTTGGGAGTTAGGAGGAGAAGGAGGAGGAGGAGGAGGAGGAAGGCACGGTGTTATGTTAATGGCTCTGGCTCAAGCACTGGATAGTCTAATGGACAAAAGGCTAGTTTATACAGGCTGAGGGAGATGTGACGAGACTTCGTGGCTAAGCCTAGAAGAAACAGGGCTAGGCAAGATGATGTGGTTCACTTAATCTGGGCCTAGGAACCCAGGAACTCCCTCACGACCGTCACGGCTAAGCGATGAAGGACTGGGATACACATAGCGTCAACGGAGTCATATACACGAACAGAGATGGTATGGCTATGTTAAGTGGAGTGGCACTAGAGCCTGTATCTATCGTGCTATCCATGGCAGCTGGTAGATTATCATGAGAGACTGTATCTCGACACGTGCAAGGAAGTTGAACTAAGGGGACAGTGGGTGGGGGGAAAAATGAAATCTGCTTTGCAAGCAAAACTAATGGACTGTCTGTGGGGGTCTATGATCTACACAACTCGGGTAGGCACAAGGTGAAGAAGACATACACCAAATATACGAGGTAAGAGATTAGATCCTAAAAACACTCGTGGAGCAGACTAGATCCCAACATACAAAGTGCATGACGAACACACACGACTCAGTGTTACTACTTGAAGGCATGCATGACGTAGGAGGCATTGGAAACGTGAGGGAGGAGCCCCTGCCAACATAGCACTGGAATTTACCCTCTGCCACTGGCCTGTTAAGGGTGAAGCACTAGAGACTAAGAAGTGACACTCGAGTTCTCTAGTTAAGGAGACTCATTTGCCTTGGCCACACCCCCTTTGAGGGAGTTGGCCACCAAAGGGGAACGGGCATCATAGACAGACAGACAGGGACAGACATAGACTGACACAGATGGCGGGACAGGGAAAGATGAGAGGTATAGAGTCAATGGGTTCACGCCTAATTCAAGAAACAAGTGGCTGAATTAGGTTTGGATGCGTCGATGATGGTGTTTGGCTAGAATTAGTGAACCCCACTGGAGGCAAAGGGTATAAAGGATACAATGTTAGTTCTGAAATACTTCTGGGGCATATTCAGTTACGTTCTAGTATTAGAAAGTTGAATATATTCCAGATCTGCTAGGCTTAAGTCTAAGGAACATACTTCATGATTAGGCGAGGTTAAGGGCACTATATAAGTGAGGCAAGGTTAGGTTAAGAGCATATAAACAATGTGGTTATAGTTGCTCCAAAGCTACTGGTACAAGTGGCTGCTAAGTCGAGAGCAAAAGAATTGACAAGTGTAATAGCAATATGGCCTGATGGACATGGATATACCCAGGTAACTAAATTCATTTGCCAACGGTAGACACACGTACTTTGGTTGGAACTAGTTAAGCGATACGAGATACAAGCGGGGTTTGGCAACGGTAGACACACGTACTTTGGTTGGAACTAGGTTAAGCGATACGAGATACAAGCGAGGTTTGGCAAATCGGATATAAAGAAAATGTACCGGGGTTACGTCAGGTGGAAGTTTCAGGTAGTAACGCTACACAAGATGGCCTTATAAACGCTAGGTTTGGCACATTTCTGTATCAGAATACAATACAGACAAAAGACGGATCATGGGTGACCTAAGAACGAAAAGTGACGAAACATAGGCATAACTTAAGGGCCAAACATGACGAAAAGAGAGAGGGGGAAGAGACGTCAGTATTGGAAGGGGTAAAAGGAGAGACAAAATGAATAGGATAAGACTTATCTGGAGACAATACAATTCAGGTGACAAGACAGAGAGAGAGAAGTTATGGTTTCTTAATGGAAAAAAAAGGATAAATGTTCATAATTGTAGGGGAGAAAAAAAACTTACAAAATATGTTGAAAGTCAATGGCAATAAATGAAGGAGGAATAATGGTACAAAGATGTTGAAAGTAAATGGCAATAAATGAGGGAATAATGGTATGAAAAAAAAGGGGGTTGGGGGGGAGATGTGTGTGATTCTGAAAGACTTAAAAAACAATGAAGATAAAAAAAAGGGGGTGGGGGGAGGGGGGAGCTCATACAAAGATCAAAAAATCAATGTAAAATAATAATAATAATAATAAGAGGAACAAACGAAAAAATATATCAAAAATTCTTTTTAAAAAAAACAAAAACAAAAATAAGTTGAAAAAAAAGAGAAAACTGAACTGACAACCAAATTGCTGATCTCAATTAATGAGACGTCCAACACATGAGTAATATTAATTAGAAGACATACCACATCCTCTATGGGAAAAAATCATATATATACATAAAATGAGAACCAATGAGGAGAGGAAAAATGAGAGAGAGAGAGAGAGAGAGAGAGAGAGAGAGAGAGAGAGAGAGAGAGAGAGAGAGAGAGAGAGAGAGAGAGAGAGAGAGAGAACACACGACTGTGAAAAATAACAAGCAGAACACACACATTTTCCTAACGAGGCCATCTCACTTGAAACAACATCACATGATGATATTCTGACGAAGGAAATGCGAAAAGGAGGAAAAGAGTAAAAAGAGGAAAGGGAGGAAAAGAGGAAAGGAGAGAGAGGGAGGGATGGAGGAAGGAAAAAAAGGGTCTCTTTTTTTCCACAAGAAGGGCATACAGAGAGAGTGGAAGGGGAGGGGAAGCAACATAATTTGCCAGGTCTTATTACGAGCGATACAGCACAATTCGAGATATAGTTTTATGGACGTGAGACAACGACAAATCACGAACTACTGTACGACAGGGTCGGGTCGGGTCGGGTCGGGTCGGTTGGTGCGAGACGAGTAAGGGAATATGGAGAGATATATGGACAATGTGATTCAGAACTGACGAGAGGCAGGCAATCCAAATAATGACTCACTATGAACTTGGAGGGAGGGAGAGGACGAGGTGCAAAGTCAAAGGAAGGAACCCAGTCAAATTGACTACGTAAATATGCAGAGTCAAAGGAAGGAACCCAGTCAAATTGACTACGTAACTATGCAAAGTCAAAGGAAGGAACCCAGTTGAATTGACTACGTAAATAGGCAAGGTCAAAGGAAGGAACCCAGTCCAATTGACTACGTAACTATGCAAAGTCAAGGGAAGGAACCCAGTCCAATTGACTTCGTAAATATCCAAACTTTGACGATTCAAATAAGCTTAAGCTAAGCTCCAATCTAGGAGGGAAGATAGTAACATTCATGATGTCCACTATCTCTTCACAGATTATCTTAGCTCTTACTTAGTTCACTGTGTGAGGATATATACACACACTGTGTATTCTTAGCCTCTGTCAAACTCTTCAGTTCGGAAATCTCAGGGCCAGAAGAACATAGTGGGGTGTTGAGGGTAAGAATGTCTTGCAAGGTACGAGTCTGAACTAAGGCTGTGTTCCATTAAATGAACTAATTCGCTAATCATAAAGTGATCTCCGTCATTAAAGACATATTTCACATGGTGAACAAATCTACGAAACAGAAACACCACCTTTCGAGGGATGCTAAGGCAATTATTTGATGTAAATGATACGCGTAGACATAATTGTGTAATCACTTTCAGCAATGTGTGACTACGTCTTGCACCTCATTTCAGACTCTTTGTAAGTGATCAAGTGGGCACGGGAATGTGAATCAGCCAATCAGGTAAGGTCATTGATCCTGTAAGGATGTAAAATCTAGCTAAAAAAAAAAAGAAGTCTCCAGACTCACTCTCAACAATAGAACAGTAGAATTAAATGGTTTCTCTAAACATCTAAATTGGTTGCATGTTAAGAGAGAGAGAAAAAAAAGGTAGTATCTTCACAAATTAATAACATTCCTGAAAAGACTCAGCGATACTATACAATTCTGATCTTTCTTTTTAATCATTATATTAGCAAATTAATATTGTTACTTCTTGACGTCTTTACCACACTGACTTGTTACTGTATTAAATATAACTGTAAGTCGGTCAGATGCCATGGCTAAAATATAGAAAATACTATTGAAATGAGAGCAACTTCAAACCAGAACCATGATGCAGACAAAAAAATACACCAGTGACATTCAAGATCACAGATATGATTACACGAAATATTAGAGAAGAAACGTTACCATTCTACAGACACCGTAAATAAATAAAAAAAATCTGGCAGGTGATTTCGCCACCTACTTACATGTACAACCTGGATCTAGGCGCTTATGAGGTGGTCACTCATGAGCGAAATGTCCGGAATAAAAAAAAGAGCCTCCTTGATTCTGGACATAGAATATCTTACAGTGCATGACAGCCAAGTTTATGATCTTGATCAAGCTGTATGTTTGAAGAACTCCACCTCAGTCCTTCATTGGAGTCTTGAGTCAATCAGTATCAGGAAGTTACTCCCTTTGCATTAAAAGACTTACCGAACATCAAACTGGATATGAATAATCTATTCTTTTATATACCTGTGACTCCCGCCTTGGGAAGGTAACATCTGTAATGAATGAATATACAATTGCACACATTCACAATCTAGCTGTCGTGTACAACGAAACAAGACCTGGTTCAGCCCAATGGCCAATCATCTGTCCCCTCAATTGTACCACATCGATCTAATTCATTCAATCCTGTGCACGCCCCTCACCCTCCTGAATGTTCAGGCCCCGATACCCCAAAGTGTCCTCCATTCTTTCGTCTCCTTCTTGGTCTTCCTCCTTCCTTTGATCCCTCCACTTCCGATATATAAATACTATAAGCTACTGTATACTATATAATTACTATATAATACTATATAACTCCTATTGTTGATCATCTCCTATATCTATTTGAACCAGTTTGTCACCCTCCTGTTCTGCTCTCTCAACCAGACAACGACTACAACCTAACCCATCTGTCTCACACTGTTATTCCTCACACGATCCACTTGCCTCACACTTCCTAACATCCACAGCAATGTCATGTCTAACCCATCCTTTCTCTTCCATTCACTTGTATTGCTAAAGACATACAACACTGTTAGGTCTACTCTAATCATCATACAACGTCTGTTGTGTGTGAAGTATCTTCCAGCAACTGGAATTCTCTCTAAAACAATGAATGAGATTGGCTACTCTACACGAATTTAACCCAAGAGCTTGTGGCTCTAATCTCAGTGATAAATGCTTCCTATCTACGTTTGGTCCAGATGTGACAGAGCATCTCTTCCCATTATCTTCCTTGTCAGAGGAAAATCGCACTAGTTACACCTCGGGATTGCTGCAGTCAACTTGCACACGGCGAAGTCTCAGCCAAAAATACGGAGCGTGAGACCCGTTTTCTAAGGTATGATTCTAAACCACTCGGCAGAACTACGCCAAAGTCTTAAAAGTCAGAATTAACTCATTTCCTTCATGAAATAACCATCCAGCATTCCTGTACATCCCATGAAAAACCCCAAAATACAACCACAACCAGCCCTGCACATCCATAAGGAACAGAGTCACCCATCAAAGGCAATCATAAATGAATCCCCCCTTGGAAAAAAAAGAAAACGAATCACCACAGAAAACTTGGCGAGGGGAGACTTACCGAATAATCGTAGTCATTTTCCCGCAGACTCATGGCGAAGGAGGGAGATCTCTGAGTCGCCACCTTCATATACGAACGAAGTCGGCAAGGGAACTCGACATCCCGCAGCTGCAGGAGGTACGTGTCCGGACCCAGCTGGTAACTGATGGAGGGAGCGAGACGGTAACTTACATTAGTTGGGCGTGAAAATGTACCCGAGAGCGAGAGGCAGAATTTCAAACGATCGGATGAAAATGGGAAGATTTCTGAAGTTGAAAATGGGAAGATTTCTAAAGTTGAAAACGGGATGAAAATGGGAAGATTTCTTAAGTTGAAAACGGGATGAAAATGGGAAGATTTCTCGAGTTGAAAACGGGATTGAAAATGGGAAGATTTCTCGAGTTGAAAATGGGATGAAAATGGGAAGATTTCTCGAGTTGAAAACGGGATTGAAAATGGGAAGATTTCTCGAGTTGAAAACGGGATTGAAAATGGGAAGATTTCTCGAGTTGAAAACGGGATGAAAATGGGAAGATTTCTCGAGTTGAAAACGGGATTGAAAATGGGAAGATTTCTCGAGTTGAAAACGGGATGAAAATGGGAAGATTTCTCGAGTTGAAAATGGGATGGAAACGGGAAGACTTCCGAGTGAAAACGGGATGCCTAAGACTGCTTTATGCTATGTAATTACCTGTTTCGTCATTAAGGACTAATGGCATCCATCATAATTGAGGTGATTAAATGGTACAGTACGTGAGGATTCATCTACAGGCTGTGGAGAGATCAGGGTTTGAAGTTGCATATAAACAAAAAGGGAGTTAGATGCCATTGAATACTTTTTTGGGGACTAGCCTTGAAAATCCAATCCTCTTTAGCAACACCTAATCCTCTTTATCAACACCTAATCCTCTTCAGCAACAGATAATCCTCTTTATCAACAGCTAATCCTCTTTATAAACACCTAATCCTCTTTATCAACAGCTAATCCTCTTTAGCAACAGCTAATCCTCTTTATCAACACCTAATCCTCTTTATCAACACCTTATCCTCTTTATCAACACCTAATCCTCTTTATCAACACCTAATCCTCTTCAGCAACAGATAATCCTCTTTATCAACAGCTAATCCTCTTTATAAACACCTAATCCTCTTTATCAACAGCTAATCCTCTTTAGCAACAGCTAATCCTCTTTATCAACACCTTATCCTCTTTATCAACACCTTATCCTCTTTATCAACACCTAATCCTCTTTATCAACACCTTATCCTCTTTATCAACACCTAATCCTCTTTATCAACACCTAATCCTCTTTATCAACACCTAATCCTCTTTATCAACACCTAATCCTCTTTATCAACACCTTATCCTCTTTATCAACACCTTATCCTCTTTATCAACACCTTATCCTCTTTATCAACACCTAATCCTCTTTATCAACACCTAATCCTCTTTATCAACACCTAATCCTCTTTATCAACACCTTATCCTCTTTATCAACACCTAATCCTCTTTATCAACACCTAATCCTCTTTATCAACACCTAATCCTCTTTATCAACACCTAATCCTCTTTATCAACACCTAATCCTCCAGGTGTTTATTCTGGCCCGGTATTTGACCACTGGTTACTTTGTATTCGCGTCTATCATACAGGAATTATCTGGGTTATTTTATTTTATTTTCTCATTTTGAATAAAAACCTTAAACCAATGATCAAACCAAAATCTTCCTAATTTACTTAACTGATAAACCGTTCCTCAATAAACCATGCATTATAGACAGTCAATAAAAACCCCCTAAAATAAAACTACTTACTTGTTTCTCCTCCTTGATGCCTTTCCTTACTAAGAAACAAAACCCATAGGTAAAATAAGAGGCCACGACCCTGCATCCCATTTTCTAACGGCAAAACCATATTTAGAGACAAACCCGTTTCTTACTAGGTTAGGTTTTTTTTATAAACAATACCGTCCCATGCTCGAGGTAAGCTGAAACTTCAGTTTCCTCCCCATTTCTCTAGCCTCGAGGTTCAGCTGAAACTTCAGTTTCCTCCCCATTTCTCTAGCCTCGAGGTCAGCCGAAACTTCAGTTTCCTCCCTCAGCCGAAACTTCAGTTTCCTCCCCACCTCTATAGCCTCGAAGTTCACGCTAATCCCAAATACTGACAAAAACAACCCACAAACACACCCCCCACACACAAACAACCCACAAACACCACCCCCACACAAAAACAACCCACAAACACCCCCCCACAAAAACAACCACAAACAAACACACCCCCCCCACAAAAACAACCCACAAACACCCCCCACCTAACAAAAACAACCCACAAACACCCCCCCACAAAAACAACCACAAACAAACACACCCCCCCCACAAAAACAACCCACAAACACCCCCCACCTAACAAAAACAACCCACAAACACCCCCCACAAACACCCCCCCCACCCACAAAAACAACCCACAAACACCCCCCCACCTAACAAAAACAACCCACAAACACCACCCCAACACAAAAACAACCACAAACACACCCCCACCACACAAACAACCCCCCACCCAACCCCACACACACACAAACAAACCAACCGTTCACTACTCACTTGCTTTCGTTCTTAAAGTCGTCGATTTCGTACGAGTATTGCTTGTGGGGGATGTCGTAATCATCCATCTTGGCTGGGAGAATCTCTCTCTCTGGTGATACCGGCGGGGTATAGACCTCCCCTGGAGGATAGACCATCATACTCGGGTGGGTGAAGCAAGAGGAGAGGGTCCGGCGTCTGAACCAACGCTTGCAAGAGGCGTTGGCGTACCAGTCCCTGCGTAAGAGGGAGGAGAGAGAGATATGAAGTGTTGATGAAGAGTCAGTCCCACGGGGTTAATGATGTGTGGTGAACACGGGGGTAATGTCGTGGGGGTGAACATGGGCCACGTGGTGATGTTGTGTGGTGAACACGTGCCACGTGGTAATGTCATGTGGTGAACACGGGGTAATGTCGTGGGGGTGAACATGTGGCCACGTGGTGATGTGTGGTGAACAAGTGGTAATGTCGTGTGGTGAACACGTGGCCATAGGGTGATGTCGTGTGGTGAACACGGGGTAATGTCGTGGGGGTGAACATGTGGCCACGTGGTGATGTGTGGTGAACATGTGGTAATGTCGTGTGGTGAACACGTGGCCATGGGGTGATGTGTGGTGAACACGGGGTAATGTCGTGGGGTGAACACGTGGCCACGTGGTAATGTCGTGTGGTGAACACGTGCCACGTGGTAATGTCGTGTGATGAACACGTGGCCACGTGGTAATGCCGTGTGGTGAAAACGTGCCACGTGGTAAAGCCGTGTGGTGAAAACGTGCCACGTGGTAATGTCGTGTAGTGAACACGTGCCACGTTTTGCCAACGACCTGTGGTCGGAAGGGGGGCGTGTCCATATACATACATCTTGTTCAACCGTGAACACGTGTCCCTGATCCACGAGACTTGGGTACGAAAGTGGGTCGGAAGGGATGTGAACCACAGATCAATTCCTTGTATATCAAGGCCTATGGCACAGGGTTAATTACAGACCACTTAATTACAGGGTTAATTACAGACCACTTACTTGGAAGCTGTTACAAAAATTTTGTATCAATGTATTTTTGTCCCAAAATTCTTATATATCTTTTCGAACTTCACTGTGTCCTGCTTCAAATGCTAATATTCTCTCTAGCTATCCTGTAACATGCACTAAAACCAGTGCCTCTGTTGTATAAGAAAGCCCCAAAGACTTCTCCGTGGTTTCCCCTGATCGTCCACAGACAGAACGTCGCCCCCCGTATACCACATTGTTCCAATTCGCTCTATCCCATGCACGTCTCACACTCTCCTGCATGTTCAGGCACCAGTCACTCAAAGCTACTTTCGCTCCTTCTTTCCATCTCCAGTTCGGTGTCCCCTCTTCTTGGCTCTTCCACTTATGACGTGGAAATCCTTTAATTAGCCTCTCCTCACTCATCCTCTCCATTTGTCCAAACCATTTCAGCACACTCTCTTCAGCTCTTTCTCTAAAACGGACTCTTCTTACTACCACCTCTCTCTCTCTCTCTCTCTCTCTCTCTCTCTCTCTCTCTCTCTCTCTCTCTCTCTCTCTGTAAGGGATCAACCCTCTTCACATCCACATTCTCTCCTCAAGCATTTCCAACCAAATCCACACCATCACGTACCATTTTTTTTCCAATGGCCCACGCCCCACATTCGCACAGTGGCTGTCGGGACTACCACACCCCTCCAACATACCCATCTTTGCCCCCTTGCAAACTTTAACAACATCTCTCTTTCCACACATTCCTCAATGTTTCCAGGTCTGCAGTCCCTCTCTCTCCTATCCTATGGCTCACTGTAGCATCTGAAGTTCCTATCTACTGTATGGTAACACCGCTTCCTCCATGTTCTCTCGATGGCTTTCTTATTCTTACGAAGATATGAATCAAATGTCAAAAAAAACCCTGGTCAATCTAAATGTTTGTGTCAAAACAGAATTCGATATCTTTTGGGATCTTGCTAAAAGATCCAACATGTATAAATTCATGGCTCTGTCTGTGGCTTGTCATTCACTACAAATTTATCAAGTACTAAAGATTCTCACTAGTTAAATCAACCCAAAACATGGTTTATGGAAATCTAATGATAACATCATATCCAGTTTTCAAGAATGAATAATCTAACACAATAATTATAATAATAACAATAATAAGAACAATATTAATACCACCATTTTTTTTGCTTGTTCATTAATTGTCATTGAAAAGAACAGGCTAAGAAGGTTCATGCTCTTGTACAAAGAAAGGGAGACAAATGTACCAAAAAAAAGAAATACTCATATTTTGGTATATCTTTCTTCCACTCTTTGTACGAGACACAAACCAACTTCCCTTAACCTAAAGAGAAGATAATCCGGCAGGAGGACCTAGAACGATATGGCTTAAGGGAACACAGAGCTTGTTTACGAGAAAAGGAAGAGAAAATAGGAGATAAACCAAAACTAAGAAGATTAGGGATGAGTGGAGAGAACATTTTTTGGGAAGACCAGTGACTGACCATCTCCCATAAGTCTACAAGACGCGCAGTAAGACCGCTACGTAAAAAAACACACAACCCCGTCAACTCTTCGACGGCCCCAGCACACTCACCTGAACTTGCTATAATATGTCCTGAGTCTGTCAGTGTTGATTCTATATGGTTCCCTCGGCATGTTGAAGGCCAGCTGCATCCACGGGTGGTTCAAGGCGGCTTTGACATCCATACGAATGTCAGGCTGTTGGGGGAAAAAGAGGAATTTATGGAGTGAGAAATGTATATAAACATTCTCCTTTCCAGACTATTCAGGCCTTGTATTGGGTGAACGAGGCCATTCAATCACATAGAGAGTAAACATTCTCTCTCTCTCTCTCTCTCTCTCTCTCTCTCTCTCTCTCTCTCTCTCTCTCTCTCTCTCTCTCTCTACTCGTGCGTGATCCACTGAAGCACAATGGTCTACTTCATTTGCATACCACACCATTGTTGACAGAGAGAAAAGGAATCCTGTTCTATTTACCACGCCAGATGATAGGGGAAAATCCCCCTACCAAGGATTTGTCTTTGATTCACTCCTCTTTTTCCCTCACTCTTTCCCCCCAAAATCTACCACCATCCAACACACACACACACACACACACACACACAGCCTTTAAAATACATGTGACATCAAGTAACGTCACGAAATCTGTGTAACAACGAGACCCGTTGAGAAAGGCGTGACCCACCTTGAAGACGAGGAGCTTTGCGATGAAGTCCTTAGCTTCGTTGGAGATATGGACTGAAGGCCTCCATATCGAAGCTCATCTCACCCTTCTGTACCCTCCTTAGTGTCTCTCGGTCGTTCTCACCCCTGGAGAGAGAAAGAAGAGGTAAAAAAAAAAGGTATTAATGACGAGACATACATTTGCGAAGCCACACATACCAATTAGATGTTTATACATGAAGAGTCACGTACACACACACAAACACACACACACACACACACACAAACACACACACGAGATGGGGTACTATGAGGGGAAGACTTCATCCCTTCACTGTACAAATGGGTAGTCACAAATAGGGAGACTGTACACACGCTTTGGTGAAAAGAGCGGAGGTTGTGATAATCTTTGCGACGGTGCAGTACAGCACAGCTGCAAGAGTGAATGGGACTAGAGTCAGATTTCTGAAGAAAATGGGATGACGGTGCTTGTGTTTGTTAGTCAGGTTATTTAACATTTGTATGGCTCAAAATGAGGTGTCTGAGGACAAGGTGTAATGATATAAGAATCCTTTCCATTAAGTCGAGGGAAACAAGAGTGAGTATTCGGATCTACTGAGTATCCCAAGCATGGTTTACGGGAGAGTGGTGATTGAGGAGGTGGGGGTAGTTTTAACTAAAATAATAGGGCACGTATGTGTGTGAAGCAAGACAGGAGAGGAAATGGTTACCTCAACATCTCTCTTTCACATCCTCTCCCAAACTTCTGCAGCTCCTCACATCAACTCTGCCACTAAGTCTGTGTCATCTGCAGACACAAACTGGATCCCATCCCGGGCCCACCACCCCAATACATCTGCATTTACCTCCCTCGTCATATCATCCGTGCAACTCAAAACAGCCAAGGTGACTACATACACCCTTAAGGAAGACCGACCCTCGCCGGGAACCACTTAACCTCTTCTCTTCCTACTCGCACATAGGAGTTATACAGAGCCACACACACACACAAGTGAACGAATACATAAACCATAAAAAAGACAGCATGGAAGAAGTCTATGAATAGTATAAATCCAAAAAACACCTGGGGATTTATATATGTACACCCGAAGAGCTACAAGCACTTACGGAACTTGACTGATACCAAGCCACGTACCTGAAGGGAGATGTGCCAGAGAGGAGAATGTAGGTGATGATTCCAACAGCCCACATGTCTGCAGCGTAGGTTACACCCTCTCCATTGGCCACTTCTGGAGCCACGAACTCAGGCATGCCTGAAGGGAGAAGAAACGCACGCCTGGTAAATGGGTGACTGTGGGTAGGAAAAAGTTCTTTGCTGACACTTAAAAAACGAGACAATGGAACCACACCACGGCGAACTCTGGGAGGTTGGATGATAAACATTAGGAAGAAAATACCCTTTAAATTTAGTCTATTGTTATCACATGTCTAACTCTTTGGCGAGAACAGAGCCCAACACAATAACAAACTCAGAATCACATACGCTGAGAAGCCATACGAAAACCTCCTCATACGTGTGTTTATAAGCTAAGGAAGCACAGGTGTGTATGTGTGTGTGTGTGTGTGTGTGTGTGTGTGTGTGTGTGTGTGTGTGTGAGGCTTCGAATCGTCTGGACGTAATCATTCGGGAGGGTGAGAGGCGTGCACGGGATGTGTGTATGTGTATGTGTGTGTGTGTGTGTGAGTTTTCGAATCGTCTGGACGTAAACATTCAGGAGGGTGAGAAGCGTGCACGGGATGTGTGTGTGTGTGTGTGTGTGTGTGTGTGTGTGTGTGTGTGTGTGAACAAACTTACAAAAATATCTACTTCGGATACGTCTATTCATTATCAGGGTACGTCGTGAATCACTCCTAAACTATCCATCTGGGCCAAACTGAACACACACACACACAACTTCAAGAAAGAGAGTCAAGCCATTACAGCCATGGACAAGAAATTCCCACATTATCCCTCGACCGATAACCAATCAACTCGACATAGGGATAACAAGTAGTTGACTTGAAGGATCTTTAAGCTGTTCTTACGGGGTTTCAGATAGTGTTATGATCGTAAGCTCGCCCTTCCTTACCGTAATCGAGAGGTTGTACGTCATTGATGCGAATGCGACGGGCAAGGGAGAGGTCGCCTATCTTCACCTCCAAGCCATTGGGACGCACCATCAGTATGTCTCCGATCTGTAAGGGAGGAAAGGAGGGATATGAGAGACAGCTAGGCAGCGTTTGGGACCCAGTGTTAAGGACGGGTTCAGTGAGTGAATGAGTGAGAGGAGAGACGATGGTGGGGGTTCAAAGTAAGGGAGAAAGACATTGATCAAAAGAAGCCTTTAATGGCCAGATAACATGATCATTTTATGGATAACAGATTGACATGAAGTGGGTTGGCACACGAGCAATTCTCTCCCCCCCAACCCCGACAAGTTGCAGTCGTACCCATGTGGTTAGGTTAGGTTTTCACATGGTTGTCCAACGACCATTTCGCGTTCCTTGCAGGCAACGCATGCAAGGGGAAAGCGTCTTGTGGGTCGAATACATGCAAGTACACTCAGTACCCATGCAAAATCTATTGTGGAAAGACATCTGTTAGACACGTAAACTTGATTTCTTCCTCTTAATGTTAATAAGGCCTCTGCTACAGTGTTATTCCAATAAGTAAATGATCCCTTTTGATGATATTTGAGATGTTAACTACATAAACTAAGCTGGTGACACCAGAAAGACGTAGATAAAGGGTGGACTATCCTAAACGATAGGCGGGGGCAATACAGTGTTAACAAGCCAGGCACAAGTGCTATCAAGAAGAAAGGATAAGGAAATTTGGGAAGGACTGTTAAGCAGTCCATAATGTTTGTGATCACTGGGTGTAGCACAGCCATTCAAACTGTAGGAACCCCTTGGGGAAGGGGGATCCTTGGGTGGTTATGAAATAAAAACAAGGACCCCTTGGAGAAGGAGGTCCTTGGGGGGGGAGGAGGGTTATAATAACCTGGGGTGGTTATAAACCAAAAACAGGTGCCCCTGGAGAAGGTGACTTGGACGTGTTATAAAACAAGGACAAAGGTGACCTAGAGCTGTTATAAAAAACAAAAACAAAAGCAAACAATCATAGCAAAGACCACAAACAGAACACTATGAATTCTGAAAAAAAAAAAACCACTTTGTCTTACATTGAGTCCCAAGTGGGCTATGCACAGGTCGTGCATGTATTCCAGGGCCAGGAGAACCTGTCTCATGTACACACAGACTTCGTACTCTGTCAAGTACCTTCGCTGGGTTAACGCAGACAGCAGCTCACCCCCACCGCACCTAAAGGTTTGCAGTTAAGGAAAATACAAATGGAAAAAAAAAAGGAAAATAATATGATCTCTTTAGAGGACACAGTATAACTCTACACAAAGAAAGGAACAGAATGGGACGGAAGACACGAAGAAGGAAGACTAATGATTAGCAAAAAAAAAAGATGAAAAGAAAATTGTGTACCATCAAATACTTTGTGTATAAGAATATGAGAAGATAATATATAGACCTCATAACCAGTATAAAAAGAGTACATGAGATGGACATTCGATAATCTAAATTCGAGAGGACTCACACACTGCAAAGTACACTATGTTATCATACCATGAATGGAAGGACAACTATGGAGATAATGTAAGGCGAAGAAAATGGGAAGAGGAGAGTACAAAGTATGGAAAATCCATGTTTAAAAGACGACGAGAGATGATCAAACGAGCTTAATGCACAGTTAGACCCCACTGAAACACCAGATGAACACCACAACAACCCCACCCCTCCTTGACCAAAACCCACACATACAACCCACACACTTATACTACTGATCTCAGACGAACGTATAACAGACACATATCCTTTCCCAAACGCGACCCACCCTCCCACTGATGAGGCTACTGCGTTACCCCTCTACATGGAATGAAGCAATTGTGAACCCTTATTTACTATCGATACTGAAGAGAAGACAGGACACAACAGCAAGTTGGCTGGCCACGTCTCCGAAGATCATCCAAGCTATTCGTGTCAGATCTCTACCTTACATTTACACAAGCTACCCCTTATCTACACCACCCTCTCACTCTACTTTCTACCCCTTCCACGACCCTCTCATTCATCTTTCTACCCCTCCCATTACCCCTCTCACTCTCTCTAAGCCTCCTACTCCACTTTCTACCCCTCCCCTTACCCCTCTCACTCTCCCTATCCCTCCCACGACCCTCTCACCCCTTTGTACCCCTTCCATTATCCCTCTCACTCTCTCTACCCCTCCCACTCCTTTCTACCCCTCCCAATACCCCTCTCACTCTCCCTACACCTCCCACGACCCTCTCACTCCACTTTCTACCCCTTCCATTACCCCTCACACACTCTCTACCCTTCCCACGACCCTCACTACCCCTCCCACTCCACTTCCTACCCCTCCCTCGACCCTCTCACTCCACTTTCTACACCCCCACTACCCTCTCACTCCACTTTCTACACCCCCACTACCCTCTCACTCCACTTTCTACACCCCCACTACCCTCTCACTCTCTCTCTACCCCTCCCACGACCGTCTCACACACCCCCACCCCACACATCTATTCTACCACAGTTGTGTTATCTGAGACAAAGAGGATACAGTTCAGTAACGAGGACCATGTTCTTGGGCCCCTCGTACGCGTCGTAGAGCCGCACTATGTTCTTACAGGTGTTAAGGTAATTCATGACGTCATACTCGTTGTGCATCCAGGACTTGAAGTTGTCCTTGCCCCACATGCTCTTGGCGGCGAGGTTGCGGCCTAGGGAAGATAAGATAAGATAAGATAAGTTAAGGGCTGGGTGAGTCACGCGCTGTGAGGGGGAGGGAGAGAGGAAGGGAGGGAGGGAGAGAGAGAGAGAGAGAGAGAGAGAGAGAGAGAGAGAGAGAGAGAGAGAGAGAGAGAGAGAGAGAGAGAGAGAGAGAGAGAGAGAGAGAGAGAGAGAGAGAGAGAGAGAGAGAGAGAGAGAGAGAGAGAGAATAGGTTTATAAATATATACAGAGAGAGAGAGAGAGAGAGAGAGAGAGAGAGAGAGAGAGAGAGAGAGAGAGAGAGAGAGAGAGAGAGAGAGAGAGAGAACCAATACAGCCGTGGATATGATGCCGAAAATCAACGTATAGAGATATAAACAAAACAATAACATCAGACTCCAATCTGCATCGCTCTGAGGCAACAAACACATATTTGCCATCATCTGCTTCAAGGAATTTGATGCGCTAAGGGCTATAATAATATTTTCTTTTGCGGGTACAGGGCTTTGTCGTCCTCTGGGATTTTGTTGGCAAAGAGCCTCAGGGATATCTGGTAACATCATACATCCCAATAGAAAAAAAATAAATCCTGTGCAGCTGGAACGAGGAAGGAGAAGAGGGAGACCAAATTGGAGGTGGAAAGATGGAGTGAAAAAGATTTTGTGTGATCGGGGCCTGAACATGCAGGAGGGTGAAAGGAGGGCAAGGAATAGAGTGAATTGGAGCGATGTGGTATACAGGGGTTGACGTGCTGTCAGTGGATTGAATCAAGGCATGTGAAGCGTCTGGGGTAAACCATGGAAAGCTGTGTAGGTATGTATATTTGCGTGTGTGGACGTGTGTATGTACGTGTGTATGGGGGTTGGGCCATTTCTTTCGTCTGTTTCCTCGCGCTACCTCGCAAACGCGGGAGACAGCGACAAAGTATAAAAAAAAAAAAATAAAAAAAATGTATATATATATATATATATATATATATATATATATATATATATATATATATATATTATATATATATATCTGTGGTATTATACTTTTAAATCCAAAGGAAGACTGAATATCCATTCTCGCTCATCATATTACATAAATGCTTTAGGTAAATATAATTCACTTTATCTGTGAAATACTGGACCATCCACTATTCCAAATAGTCCCAGTGTTGTCACGTATATATATATATATATATATATATATATATATATATATATATATATATATATATATATATATATATATATGGGTACTATCTAAACTTTCCATCAGTGGCTATTCTGTATTCGTTAGAGATAGCTATTCTGACCTGAATCTTCTAAAAAAAAGGAAAATAATGACGATATTACAATACACCATCGTATTTTAGTCTGTCAGCAACATATTCGTAAGAAACCATACAGCGCTATCCATGTCTCTTAACGAAGAGCGACGCTCTACACAAACCATGGCTATGAAGAAAACGCACTGGAGGTAACACCTTTACACAAACTATGGCTATGAAGAAAACGGACTGGAGTTAACACCTTTACACAAACTATGGCTATGAAGAAAACGGACTGGAGTTAACACCGTTACACAAACTATGGCTATGAAGAAAACGGACTGGAGTTAACACCTTTACACAAACTATGGCTATGAAGAAAACGGACTGGAGGTAACACCTTTAGACAAACCATGGCTATGAAGAAAACGGACTGGAGGTAACACCTTTACACAAACCATGGCTATGAAGAAAACGGACTGGAGGTAACACCTTTACACAAACCATGGCTATGAAGAAAACGGACTGGTGGTAACACCTTTACACAAACCATGGCTATGAAGAAAACGGACTGGAGGTAACACCTTTACACAAACCATGGCTATGAAGAAAACGGACTGGAGGTAACACCTTTACACAAACCATGGCTACGAAGAAAACGGACTGGAGTTAACACCTTTACACAAACTATGGCTATGAAGAAAACGGACTGGAGGTAACACCTTTACACAAACCATGGCTATGAAGAAAACGGACTGGAGGTAACACCTTTACACAAACCATGGCTATGAAGAAAACGGACTGCAGGTAACACCTTTACACAAACCATGGCTATGAAGAAAACGGACTGGAGGTAACACCTTTACACAAACCATGGCTATGAAGAAAACGGACTGGAGGTAACACCTTTACACAAACCATGGCTATGAAGAAAACGGACTGGAGGTAACACCTTTACACAAACCATGGCTATGAAGAAAACGGACTGGAGTTAACACCTTTACACAAACTATGGCTATGAAGAAAACGGACTGGAGGTAACACCTTTACATGGCTATGAAGAAAACGGACTGGAGGTCACAAGGTGTTAAGTTCAGAGGACTAACCTAACCCCAACATGGCCTACTTTGAGGTTACGTAAGATCAGTCCATAACAGAGCCATCCATACCTTATATCACAACCAGATTCGACATTTTTTTTTTTCCCCTCCCGGTGCCACTGACCTCAATTTCATGACCTGACCTCAGCTGACCTCGCTATTAGCTGTGACAGCCTCGTGTCTGACTCCTAGCCATCCATCTATGGCACTATCTCATACCTCACACCTCATACCTTACCATGAGTGTAGCCAGACGCCTCACTCCATCTCTTAACCCCTTCCCACTACCCTCATTAAGTCTCACCCTATGCCACACACTCCATTTTCTATCATCAGTGTACTTCCATGCTTTCAAACCATGTTCCTTGCCGCACGCCCCCCGTATACCATCCATCCCTCAATCTTATTATCCCAGCCTCTCGTCCTACGCCCCCAAGCTCCCACACAGCACGATGGCCCCAGAATTGGCCCTGGGGCGCCTCCGCCACACACCACACCACACCTGTATGATGCTCCACACAGTGGTAGATGACGCCCTGCGTGCCACGGCCGAGCTCGTCTCCAATGTCGTAATGATCTTCGAGAGTTCCACGCCGGTGGTTGATATCCACTTGGCGTCCCATGCCTGGCGCACTCCAGTAGAAGCCTGTGTCGTCTTCCTCGACGTGGACCATGCACTGTTGAGGGAGGATGAGAGAGGAGAAAGGGGAGAGTCAGTTGGTGGCGGGGTTGGAGTTCGGCGCTGGAACATCGAAGTGAGTTCGAGTGATGGGTCGTGGGAGGTGACTGTGGCAGTGTGGTGGTCTAGGTGTAAAAGCTGTGCCACAGATGTGGTTGGCATACGGTCGTGGGAGGTGACTGTGGCAGCAGTGTGGTGGTCCAGGTGTAAAAGCTATGCCACAGATGTGGTTGGCATACGGTCGTGGGAGGTGACTGTGGCAGCAGTGTGGTGGTCCAGGTGTAAAAGCTGTGCCACAGATGTGGTTGGCACAGTTTGTGCAAGAGGTGTGTGGCTAAGTGTGGTCTACAGTCAATGTTGGTTTTTGTTTATTTTTTGTCCTTCTTTACGTCTGTGAGATTCACTAAATTCATGGTGAATATTCGTGAATGGTCAGAGGGTCAGCAAATGTGTACCTGTTTACCACTGCCTGACCATGTAGGTGTCATGCAGAAACGTCTATGGATGAGATTATACAGAAAACTAATACTAGTAATGAATGAGCACTCCGTTTTCTATCCACCTACTTGAAATGGAGCTCCCCAATCACCAACTCATTCATTCATGCCCTTGTCTAACCACTTATCCATTTATCTTAACCCCATAACTACTTCCATAGCTCCAACCACGTCCTTTCTCATCAACCAAGTAACACTCATCTACTCCCTGAGTAACAGGTAACTCTACCAGGTAACTGGTAACTTTACCAGGTAACTGGTAACTTTACCAGGTAACCCTAACCCATCCTCAGGGAATATATAACATCCTCACCTCACCAATTCACTCACGGACGCGAAACCTTCATACACACAAACGGAGTCTTACAACCCACTTTCATCTACTCCCTGAGTAACAGGTAACTCTACCAGGTAACAGGTAACTTGACCAGGTAACCCTAACCCATCCTCAGGGAATATACAACATCCTCACCTCACCAATTCACCCTAGGACACACCAGCGGAGTCTTACAACCCACGTTCAACAGACTCTGTCCCTCAAACACGATCCCTCTCTACTCGAAGACCTCGACGCGACTTACAGAAGAATGGACGCTGCCAGCGACGTTGACGGCAGAGACGGAGTACAAGCCAGCATCCTTGGTCGAGATGCCGTTGAAGTTGAGCACGTACCAATCAGGATCCGTGTACGACGGCTGCAAGACACAGGGGGAAGGAGAGAGCTGGTTTATGATTGGCTGCAAGGCACAGGGGGGAGGAAAGAATTGGTTTATGATTGGCTGCAAGACACAGGGGAGGAAAGAATTGGTTTATGATTGGCTGCAAGGCACAGGGGAGGAAAGAATTAGTTTATGATTGGCTGTAAGACACTGGGGGAGGAAAGAATTGGTTTATAATTGGCTGCAAGACACACGGGAGGAAAGAATTGCTTTATGATTGGCTGTAAGACACAAAAGGGAAGGAAAGAATTGGTTTATGATTGGCTGCAAGGCACAGGGGGAGGAAAGAATTGGTTTCTGATTGGCTGCAAGGCACAGGGGAAGTAAAGCACTGGTTTATGATTGGCTGCAAGGCACAGGGGAAGTAAAGCACTGCTTTATGATTGGTTATCGTCTGATAGACGCACTGAGGCCTCCATGGCACATACTGATAAGATAAAGAGATATAAAGACACTGAGATTCACGTATGTGAGAGTGAGTAACTATAATGATGGATGGGTAGTAATACCCAGGCAGGCACAAAGACACAGAGAGAGAGAGAGAGAGAGAGAGAGAGAGAGAGAGAGAGAGAGAGAGAGAGAGAGAGAGAGAGAGAGTTAGAGATACAGACAGATAAGATAAAGAGATACAGAGTCAGATAGATAGATACATACAGACAGATAGCTATAGATAGCTAGATATGGAGAGAGAGAGAGAGAGAGAGAGAGAGAGAGAGAGAGAGAGAGAGAGAGAGAGAGAGAGAGAGAGAGAGAGACATCATCCCTCCCTCACTTAGTAACTCACCCTCAGCCGGAAGGATGGGATGATGGGCTCCCAGTCCCTGTACCACTTGACCTCGCACGTAGGATAACCCGAGATCCTACACATGATCTTGCCCGAGGTGTTGGCCTTCAGGTGGATCTCCTCCAGCGGCTGGAGGACACGTGGGTACTCGGAGAGAGCCAACTTGATGCGTTGCCTCGATTCTCCATGCTCGTTGGTCACAATGCACTCGTAGGCGCCCACGTCCGACTCCGTCATCCTATAGGACATGTAAGGGGAGTTATAGGGAATGGATGATCCTATATCTATAATAGTTTGTGTAACACACGCCTCCATCATCCTATAGCAGGTTTGAGGGGAGTTATAGGGATTGGATGATCCTATATCTATAATAGTTTGTGTAACACACGCCTCCATCATCCTAGACTCCGTCATCCTATAGGAGATTAAGGAATTATAGGTATGCATAATCCTATATCTATAATAGTTTGTTACACACGCCTCCGTTATACGAATGAATAATCCCATATCTATAATAGTTTATAACACACGCCTCCGTCATCCTATAGGAGATTTAGGGATTATAGGGATGAATAATCCTATATCTATAACCGTTTATAAAACAGTGGCTCAACACTTGTCAGGTTATGAAGAAAAATAGGAGGGGCAAAATGCTGAATTTCTTGAGTTCTTGGTGTGTTTTTGTAGAAAATGGTGAATGTTATTCATAACTGAATTAGTTCACGTTAACTGAACATCATGAACATCTTGTGTGAAGGGTGGGGTTTGAAGTGTGGCTCAAAGACGAAACTGTAAAAACGAGTGAAACCACACCACGTTATAAACGTGGAAGAAATATAGATATTCAATGAGGTCTATAATATATATATATATATATATATATATATATATATATATATATATATATATATATATATATATATAGGGGAAGTGTTTTCTTTTTTCTTTGAATAATCCTATTCCTCTATCTCTCCATGAAGTGAAGTTGGGAAGTCGTATCATACCTACCTCCTCCAACTTTGTGCAAGACCTCAAACATATACCAGCATCTTAGGCCAAAAAGACGCCCTTTCCCTTCCACTTCCACTCCCATTAACTCTCTCAATTGTCGACTCTTTTCGACCATAGACGACCCCCCGTCAAAACCCCTCTAATCAACCCTTTCCAATCCGTCGACCTCCTGTAACTTCCACTCCCATCCACTCTTTCCAATCGCTGGTCCCCGTAAATTCCACTCCCATCCACTCTTTTCGACCGTCGACTCCACTCTAACCTCCCGCTCCTCAAGAAGAAGAAGGAGGAGGAGGACCACCAACTCTACCTCCTCCTTCACCCCCAGCGACGCCTCCTTCAACCCACCTGTCTATGAAGAGGCAAATCTCGCCCGTGGGCTCGTGGGTGAAAGTGTAGCGACTCCCGCCACCGAAGTCGAGGGGCGCGTCGTTGCGCAGGAACCTGACCTTGGGCTGCGGGTACCCGTAAGCGTACCACTTGACGTACGCGTTGAAGCCCTTGAGACCGTACTGCGTATCGTGGTCTAGACGCAGGAACCGCGGGGCAGCGTAGTAGTTTCCGCGGTCGTCGCGACTGATCCTAAAGCCTTCGGGGACGTCTGGTCCCTCGCCCTTGTACTCGTAGTTCGGGTCCATCTTGGGTTCGTAGTTGATGGGCGGCAGTTCCAGCTTGTGCCTGGAGGAGGAAGAGAGCGACAGGTTATGGAAGCGAGGCGAGTGCAAAAGCCCGCCCCTCACCGACGGGGGAATGGTGTTCGGGAGGGTTAGAAGGACGTGGGATGGAGGAGAGATGGGTGAGGGGATGGATACGTGGGATGGAGGAGAGATGGGTGAGGGGATGGATACGTGGGATGGAGGAGAGATGGGTGAGGGGATGGATACGTGGGATGGAGGAGAGATGGGTGAGGGGATGGATACGTGGGATGGAGGAGAGATGGGTGAGGGGCATGGATATACCCCTCCTTTTTCGTGACTAAAGAGCATTGTTTACCTTCGGCCTAATGTTAGATACGAGCGAGCAGTCTGTTAATTGGGTGCAGTTCTAACATTTGCCAGCAAGACACTTTGTCTCCTTTACTGTTCGACTAAGGAAGGGGCCTGTGACCCTTGTAGCTAGAGCGACAGTAAAATATAAGGACAACGGCAAAGCAAACAAGATGTCTACTGGCACGTTAGTAAAATATTCCATTCAAGTATTTGGATAAGGAAATATTCACATAAAAAAAACTATTCACATCCTTGAGAAAACTAGAAAATACTTCTCAAGTTCGGTCACTGGGCTCGTAAGAAGCACCAAGAACGAATGGAGAAGGTCCAGAGAAGGGCAAAATAACTCAAGTTTACGGTGACACGTTTGATTGAAGGCAACCGTACAACCGTGTTCTTCACAACCTCCCAAGGTTATTTGAAGGCAACCGTACAACCGTGTTCTTCAAAACCTCCCAAGGTTATAAGGAATTACGTTCACATGACTTTTACAGTGGCGAGATCAATGTGATGATAAATGGAAGATAGAAGGTGAAAAGAGACATGGGAAAGATGGGGAAGGTGGGTGTCTTAATTCCAGGTAACACAAGCGAGAGGGGCCTTCCTTACCTGTAGGTCATGACGTAGGGAGACGGCTCGGAAACTCCGTGTTTGTTGGCCACGCGAACCCGGAACTTATAGTCGCTCTTGGGGAGGAGGCTGGTGATGTCCACGCCACAACCAATGATGCCTGAAGAACCCCACAAAATATTCATGTTTACAACCTTTGGTCTGACCTGAGAATCCTCCTTCCTCCTCCTCCTCTTTGATCCCTGAGAATCCCTCTTCCTCCTCCTCTTTGATCCCCTGAGAATCCCTTCTCCTCCTCCTCCTCTTTGACCCCCTGAGAATCCTTTCTCTCCTCCTTGATCCCCTGAGAATCCTTTCTCCTCCTCCTCCTCGTCTTTGATCCCCTGAGAATCCTCCTTCCTTCTCCTCCTCCTCTTTGATCCCCTGAGAATCCTCCTCCTCCTCCTCTATGATCTCCTAAGAATCCTTCTTCCTCTTTGATCTCCTCAGAATCCTGCTGGCATTTTCTTATCTTTCACTGGTTTTCTATTTCCCTCTCTGCTTCTTATCCTATCTCATGTATTCTTTAAATTCTACTTCTACTTTGTAACACTGCATTGACCTATAGCCATACCTTCATTCATTTTTTGTTAATTGTTCACCAACTTCAACTATTCTATCTTAATCATCCTATCTTTCTGAAAGGCTCTGAGCTTTCCAACACCTCTTCCCACGTAACATCCACAGCATAAACACAATGTGAAAAACCATACTTACCCTCAGTTAAAGAACTCTATCTATATACATAAAATTAACCCTTTCTCATCTTACACTTTCCCTTGTGTATCTCTTTCCCTCTCTCATACTTGCTCGCTACTTCTTGCATAAGAAGTAAATGGAAACAAATGATTGGGTATGACAGGTGTGAAAAAAAAAATCCTCCTCCTCACTTGGCCCTTTCCTTTGTTCCTTCTTTTGGAAGACAGTACAGATGGGGAAGGTTTCCAGCCCTTATTCCTCACCTACAACATGCAGGAGAGGTCTGGGGATGTCCTCTTTCTCCTCTATCCCCAGGGGTCATACCTACGACGAGTTGACCCATCTTTGTACCTATCCTGTACACACTATCCCTTCATACACCATGATTAAAGAGTCGTTCTCCCTCATCCAATCGTGACAAGACCTGCTCTCCCTCATCCATGTCAACGGCATCCATGTCTCTCACTCCTGACAAGGACATAGTCTCCTTCACCTACCCTAAAAACAAACAAACAAAATAAACAATAATAACACCCTTGTCTTCATTTGTCCTGACACAGACACACAGGACTCCTCCTCCTCCTCCTCCTCTTGCTGAGGAGAAGGCCTCCTTTACCTCCCCTGACACAAAAACAACAACAACAACAACAACACGCCTGTCTTCATCATCATCTATCCCGACACACACACACACACACACACACACACGTCCCTCACTCCAACTTCCATCCTCCAGACGGTGACACCGACCCGACCCTCTCCTCTCCCACGTCCTCCTCCCACTTCGTCGTCCGTCCTCACCTGTCCTGACGGTGACCCAGTCGCCTTCGGGGCACTCGCACATCTCCACCTGGTAGGTGACGGGCTTGGTTGGGGGCGTGCTGAGGTAGGGCATCCAGGTGATGGTGGCGCGCCGGTCGGAGAGCGCGCTGATCATCGGCTTGTCTGGGAGAGGCATGGGGACGCCGGAGCGTCGGAGCCTGTCGAACCCTTGGTATTCATCGCCAACGGGTCGCTTCTTGCGGCTCGTCAAGGCTGAGGGAGGGGAATCGAACGAGGGGATCAATAAAACATAAAGGGCATTGCACTCGTCAGGCAAGAATCAAACCATCTTAAAATCCAAACCATCTTAAAATCTTAAGTCTATATTTCTTTTTTTTTTTTTTTTACAGTAGTCTCACATGTCCCTCCTTCCATTTTCTGTCGTTGGTTCTCAATGCTTAGCTTCGCGACGTCTTAGAACTCTGGCGACGAAGGAGTTTCAAGCTTCCCGAAGGTGAATTGATGCTAATGGTCAACATTAACACAAAGACTCGCTAACTCTAACATGGATTGCATGCTAACCTCTCGTCTTCTACCCAGTGGAAGGTAAACTCTCGTCTTCTACTTAGTGGAAGGTAAACTCTCGTCTTCTACCCAGTGGAAGGTAAACTCTCGTCTTTGGAAGGTAAACTCTCGTCTTCTACCCAGTGGAAGGTAAACTCTCTTTTACCTAGTGGAAGGTAAACTCTCCTCTACCTAGTGGGAAGTAAACTCTCATCTTCTACCCAGTGGAAGGTAAACTCTCTTTTACCTAGTGGAAGGTAAACTCTCCTCTACCTAGTGGGAAGTAAACTCTCATCTTCTACCCAGTGGAAGGTAAACTCTCATCTTCTACCTAGTGGGAGGTAAACTCTTATCTACCCAGTGGAAGGTAAACTCTCATCTTCTACTCAGTGGAAGGTAAACTCTCATCTTCTACCCAGTGGAAGGTAAACTCTCATCTTCTACCCAGTGGAAGGTAAACTCTCGTCTTCTACGCAGTGGAAGGTAAACTCTCGTCTTCTACCTAGTGGAAGGTAAACTCTCGTCTTCTACCCAGAGGAAGGTAAACTCTCATCTTCTACCCAGTGGAAGGTAAACTCTCATCTTCTACTCAGTGGAAGGTAAACTCTCATCTACCCAGTGGAAGGTAAACTCTCATCTTCTACCCAGTGGAAGGTAAACTCTCGTCTTCTACGCAGTGGAAGGTAAACCCTCGTCTTCTACCTAGTGGAAGGTAAACCCTTGTCTCCTACCTAGTGGAAGGTAAACCCTCGTCTTTTACCTAGTGGAAGGTAAACCCTCGTCTTCTACCTAGTGGAAGGTAAACCCTCGTCTCCTACGCAGTGGAAGGTAAACCCTCGTCTTCTACCTAGTGGAAGGTAAACCCTCGTCTCCTACCTAGTGGAAGGTAAACTCTCGTCTTCTACGCAGTGGAAAGGTAGGGAAGAACAGTAAACCCTGCATGACTCGAGCCTAACAATTCATGACAATTTCATCTAGATGGTTTTCAGAGGAAATTAAACCTAACCTTACCAACGATAGTTACTGTAAACAATGACATACACATGATGACGTCACATGATGACGTCTACTAAGCAGACTACTTAAGCCCCCGATTATTAAGTGTCTATCATCCTTATAAGTAGGTATATTTAAGTAAACGAAAGTACATTATAAGTAGGTGTATGTGAGTAAACGAAAGTACATTATAAGTAGGTGTATTTAAGTAAACGAAAGTACATTATAAGTAGGTGTATTCAAGTAAACGAAAGTACATTATAAGTAAGTGTATTCAAGTAAACGAAAGTACATTATAAGTAAGTGTATTCAAGTAAACGAAAGTACATTATAAGTAGGTGTATTTAAGTAAACGAAAGTACATTATAAGTAGGTGTATTCAAGTAAACGAAAGTACATTATAAGTAGGTGTATTCAAGTAAACGAAAGTACATTATAAGTAGGTGTATTTAAGTAAACGAAAGTACGCCCGATAACACGAACGGTCGATACCACGAGCGACGCCCGATAACACGAACGCCCCGATACCTGTGGTACAACACGAACGCCCGAACCCACGAACGCCCCGATACCGCTGGTACAAAACGAACGCCGGAACCCACGAACGCCCCGATACCGTTGGTACAAAACGAACGGCCGAACCCACGAACGCCCCGATACCGTTGGTACAACACGAACGCCCGAACCCACGAATGCCCGAACCCACGAACGCCCCGATACCGTTGGTACAACACGAACGCCCGAACCCACGAACGCCCCGATCTCCGGTGGTACTTACTCTCACAGATGAGTTTGCCGTGGCACGAAGCCTCGCCATGATCATTCCAGGCCTTCAGCTGGTACAAGCCGGCGTCTTCACTGCTGACGTGGCTGACGGTGAGTCGAACCAGGCCCTCCGAGTCCCTCTCAATGATGACCCGGTTCCTGAAGGAGGTGACGAAGGATCTATTGAAGGAGGTGACGAAGGATCTATTGAAGGAGGTGACGAAGGATCTATTGAAGGAGGTGACGAAGGATCTATCGAAGGAGGTGACGAAGGATCTATTGAAGGAGGTGACGAAGGATCTATTGAAGGAGGTGACGAAGGATCTATTGAAGGAGGTGACGAAGGACCTATTGAAGAAGGAGGTGACGAAGGGAGGTCCTGGCTTGATGAGGGTGGCAAATGAGGAGGAGGAGGAGGAGGATGGATGATGGAGTTGAAGGAAATGCTATTCATTTCCTGTCTATACTAACTATACATGGTTAAAAGCTATCTATATAGATAGGGAGGGGGTGGGGGGTATCCAAGCTAAATCACAGTCTATACTAACTATACAAGGTCGAAAGCTATCTATAGAGATAGGGGGGGCATCCAAGCTAAATCATAGCTGATCTCCAGGTGGAGGCTGGTGTGAGGTGTCTTGTGTGTCATACGTATATAGCTTAAGTTGGGGCACTCCACACCGTGACCTGGAAGCTATCATTAGCCTAGCTATAAGAGGGTTGTGTCTTTGTCTTTCTCCCATTACTTCAATTGCTACTAACACTGCTTGGGCAAATGAGAATAGTGTTGGTGTGTGTGTGTGTGTGTGTGTGTGTGTGTGTGTGTGTTCGTTGTATGCTCTCACACACAAGGGTAATTTCAGGAAAGATAAGAGCTCCAATATATTATACATCGTCTCGCCTCCCGACGTGTGTGTGTGTGTGTGTGTGCGTGTGTGTGTGTGTGGGAGGTAAACCCTCCTCCCCTTGTTTTCTTTTCATAGTGTAGACGGAGGGACTTAGCTCTTCGTTGATCACGTGGGATATATATATATATATATACAGAGTCTGGCCATCCTTCATGATGGGAAAAGAAAAAACCATTTTCAAAATTCCATAGTTGAAGACGTGGGTCAAAATAAAATATAAGTATTGAATATCATAGAGTGGTTCTAAGTGCATAACTAGCAGATCTATGTTTCTCCTTAGCCAGCGGGTTCAGGAATAAATGGTCACATAATATATGGTCATAGAATACCCAGTCCACAATCACAGGCCTAGCCTTTCATCCTCTATTCACTGAATGTCCAGTCCACACTCACAGGCCTAGCCTTTCATCCTCTATTCACTGAATGTCCAGTCCACACTCACAGGCCTAGCCTTTCATCCTCTATTCACTGAATGTCCAGTCCACACTCACAGGCCTAGCCTTTCATCCTCTATTCACTGAATGTCCAGTCCACACTCACAGGCCTAGCCTTTCATCCTCTATTCACTGAATGTCCAGTCCACACTCACAGGCCTAGCCTTTCATCCTCTATTCACTGAATGTCCAGTCCACACTCCTTCACATTTCCTGTCCCAGATAATGAAAAGTCAGTACAACACAAGAGTTGGACTGACCCAGTGTATCTGGCGTGCCTACATTTTACGATATAGGTGCTGAAATGACCTTCCCTCAGGATGTGGAGTCAAACTGGGAGAAGAGTTGGCACCATCAATTCATTCACCTCGAAAGAGAACTTATTCACCTCGAAAGAGAACTTATTCATCTCGAGAGTGAACTTATTCACCTTAAGAGAACTTATTAACCTTAAGAAAGAACTTATTCACCTCGAAAGAGAACTTATTCATCTCGAGAGTGAACTTATTCACCTTAAGAGAACTTATTCACCTCGAAAGAGAACTTATTCACCTCGAAAGAGAACTTATTCACCTCGAGAGTGAACTTATTCACCTCGAAAGAGAACTTATTCACCTCGAAAGAGAACTTATTCACCTCGAAAGAGTACTTATTCACCTCGAAAGAGAACTTATTCACCCGGAAAGACTTACCAGGTCATGTGTGTATGACGTGTCTGGCGTTGGTAGAGTTGGATTAAACAACCTTGATTACCCTAATTAAGGATTAATGGTTTCTAAATAACCTCGACTGTCCATGATACAGAGCATGTGAAACTTTCATTAACCTCTTATGTAACACGTAAGGTCGTTTTCCACGGTATATTCTAATGTTCCGTACGACCATGAGGCTATGTAAATTCCGTATGCAAAATTGTAAATGCTTCTTGTGTTGATCATAAACATGTAGGGTCATCATCTTTAGGACGAAGAATTACTGGAATGGATTGTGGTTAGGTGTAAACTTGTGTGGTGTCTGTCCCATCTTTGAATTAGAATCTGTCTGTCCCATCTTTGAATTAGACTTTGTCTATCCCATCTTTGAAATATAATCTATCTATTCCATCTTTGAATTAAAATCTGTCTATCCATCTTTGAAATAGAATCTATCTATCCCATCTTTGAAACAGAATCTATCTATTCCATCTTTGAATTAGAATCTATCTATTCCATCTTTGAATTAGAATCTATCTATTCCATCTTTGAATTAGAATCTGTCTATCCCATCTTTGAATTAGAATCTGTCTATCCCATCTTAAATTAGAATCTGTCTATCCCATCTCTGAATGAGAATCTATCTAACCCATCTTTGAATTAGAATCTATCCAACCCATCTTTGAATTAGAATCTATCCAACCCATCTTTGAATTAGAATCTATCCAACCCATCTTTGAATTAGAATCTATCCAACCCATCTTTGAATTAGAATCTATCTATCCCATCTTTAAATTAGAATCTATCTATCCCATCTTTGAATGAGAATCTATCTATCCCATCTTTAAATTAGAATCTATCTATCCCATCTTTGAATGAGAATCTATCTATCCCATCTTTGAATTAGAATGTCCATCCCATCTTTGAATTAGAATCTATCTAATCCATCTTTGAATTAGAATCTATCTATCCCATCTTTGAATCTGAATCTATCCAACCCATCTTTGAATTAGAATCTATCCAACCCATCTTTGAATTAGAATCTATTACGACAGAATGAGGCGAGTGCAAGGGGCGAATTTTGGGCAGTGTTGTTTACAAAGCACATGACGTGTTAGACCACATATTATACCAAATATACATTTACCTTTACCTTTCCCTCAGATGTCACATCTCATCTGAGAAACATCTCTGCAATTCACCTATAATAAAAACCACATAACAGTCATTGAGGGACCCACTTACCGACCGGATGACCCCTAACTACTTACGTGGCCACGACGGGACTGCCATTCTTGAACCACTTGTACTCTGGTTCTGGTTTACCCACAACGATGGCCTTGAAGAGCGCCTTGGAGCCCTCGAACACCTCTTGGTCGCCAATCACCTTCAAGAACACGGGAGCCTCTGCTTTCCGGTTCGGATCCCTGTTGAGAATAGAGGGAGGGAAGAAGAAGAAGCGTTTGTCATTTGTTTTGCATTGGACGATTTGTGTATAAGTGATGAGTAAGGATATCTTACTGTCTTTTGTTTTAAATTGGACGATTTGTGTACAAGTAATGAGTAAGGATATCTCACTGTCATTTGTTTTCCATTGGACGATTTGTGTATAAGTGATGAGTAAGGATATCTCACTGTCTTTTGTTTTGCATTGGACGATTTGTGTATAAGTGATGAGTAAGGATATCTCACTGTCTTTTGTTTTGCATTGGACGATTTGTGTATAAGTGATGAGTAAGGATATCTTACTGTCTTTTGTTTTGAATTGGCCTATTTGTATATACGTGTTGTGTAATCTTACTGTCTTCTGTTTTGAATTGGACTATTTGTGTATAAGTGATGTGTAATCTTACTGTCTTTTGTTTTGAACTGGACTATTTGTGTATAAGTGTTGTGTAATCTCACTGTCTTTTGTTTTGAATAGGACGATTTGTGTATAAGTGATGAGTAAGGATATCTTACTGTCTTTTGTTTTGAATTGGCCTATTTGTATATACGTGTTGTGTAATCTCAGTCTTTTGTTTTTTTGAACTGGACTATTTGTGTATAAGTGATGTATACAGATATCTCACTGTCTTTTGTTTTGAATTGGACTATTTGTATATAAGTGGTGTGTAAAGTAACCTCTCTGTCTTTTGTTTTGCATTTGTGTATAAGTGATGGGTAAAGTAATCTCAACTCTTTGTTTACATTAAGTTCAAGTTAGTAAAGTTAGTTGAGGGAGGGATGAGATTGTGTTTTTGTTTTTGAGGATTCTAAATACATATTGTCATTCAAATGGAGAGTGTGCCTGCAATATAATATTGAGGCATTCTTCACAGATGATGAATAGATAGATGAAAAACTCTTATATTATCTTTACTTTACAAATATTCGATGTAAAATCTATACTAAATCTAATTTAGTTTTAATTTAATTTAATTTTAGCTTATACTAAATCTAATACACCTTCAACAGCAAATAATTAGAAATATAATAACCTAATCAATGAATATTGATAGAAAATCAAATCTAGTCATGCATCTATGCATACAATGTGCAATATAAACTCCTCTTTGCCTGATTCCGTTTCCCGCCTTAGCGAGGTGGCGTCAGGAATAAACGAACAATGGATTTACTTGCACAGCCACACAGACGACTGACTGGTGACCCCTGACCTCTTGGTGTGCCCTGGTATGACCCACTGGTGACCCTTGACCTCTTCGTGTGCCCTGGTATGACCCTCCCCCCCCAAGTGAGACTAGAAAACCCTTGACAGAGTTAAGAAATACAACCCTTATATTCTCTACGACGAGAGATCATGATCGCTCGTTCGCTCACCCCCTCCTCTCTCTCTCTCTCTCTCTCTCCCCCTCCATCCCTCTCTCTCTCCCTCCCTCCCTCCCTCTCTCTCTCCCTCCCTCCCTCGCTCTCTCTCTCTCCCCCGGGGGCTTTTTATTCACTTATTCATTTATACTTTTCTTTGGCACTTACACGTCATCAGACACGTCCAGTTCGGCCTCATGCTCGACCTGGCCCTCGCGGTTCTTGGCCACGACCCTGTAGAAGCCGGAGTCGCTGTACGTGCACTCCCTGAGCACGAGCGTCTGGCCATCGCCTTCCTTACGCACGCGGAACTTCTCGCCGTCGATGGTGATCGGCTCCCCGTTGTAGTACCAGCTCAGCTCGGGGATCGGGACCCCGTCGTACTTCACCGACATCTTCACGTCACGCCCGGGAAGCTGTGGGCAGTTTGGGGAGGGGGAAAGGACAAAGATGTTACGCCACTGGGAAAAAGCCTTGTAGGTTACACATGTGTGAAAAATATATATATATATATATATCCCTATCCCTATGGTTGGGGAAGGTAGAACCTTACCTTAGCCTGGTTGGGGAAGGTGGATGTGAAGCATGGTGGTTCATAGGCCTTTCTGATGGTGACCTCGCACTCTGTCTCAGCTGACCCATGGTCATTTTCTATGACGCACTTGTACATGCCCGAGTCTGTGCCACGCGCGGGCCGGATCTCCAAGAACGCCTGGGTGATAAAGAAATGAACGTCAGTGAGAATGGAGGTCAAAGAAAAAAAAAAAAAGGAAATATAGAGAGGGACATAGTAATGTCTCTGTTAGTCACTGTGCAATTACGAAGCATAGATTACTTTAAGAACTGATGAAGACGCTCGTTTCTGCCAAAGAGACGACACACAAAGTACTTAAAATCATATTCAGTATGGAACATATGAACGAATGAACGAGTAGATGTATGCAAATAAGGCTGTTCGCTTGTTCAAGACGCTACCTACTCAAACGGCACGGAAGGCAATTAAGAAATCATACAAGATTATCACGTTCAAATGACGCGTAAACTTATGGTGTAAGTTACGCTCCAGATAATGAGATGGACTTCATTATGGTCTTAGCTGCCCCGTGCCGTCTCAGCTAACATAAAAGGGAGGATAAAAAAAAAAGAGAAGCGAATCCACTCTCGAAAACCACCACCCTTTGAAGATATTGCCTGCAGTATATCATTAAGATATTGGCTGTAGTATATCATTAAGATATTGGCTGTAGTATATCATTAAGATATTGGCTGTAGTATATCATTAAGATATTGGCTGTGGTATATCATTAAGATATTGGCTGTAGTATATCATTAAGATATTGGCTGCAGTATATCTTAAGCTATTGGCTGTCGTATATCTTCAAGATATTGGCTGTAGTACAATGTCTGGTCGGGGGTTCTGCAAGGCGGATCGCTGGCACCTACCCTGTCTCCATCGTACGTGTAGAAGACCCGGTCGCCGACCTTCAACTCCTCGCCGTTCTTATACCACTTCATGTTGGGCACTGGCCCTCCTTTCATAGCCACGGGGAGTTTCATGATCTGGCCCTCGTCGAAGCACATGTCCTTCAGGCCTTCAGTGAACCTGGCTGGCCCGTCAAGCTGACCGTCTTCGCGCGTGAAGCCTGGAGTTCGAGAGGAGGAGGGGGGAAAAGGCGTTGAGATGACGTGGCGAGAGAGAGAGAGAGAGAGAGAGAGAGAGAGAGAGAGAGAGAGAGAGAGAGAGAGAGAGAGAGGCGATCTCTGATCGCTGTTTAGACAGAGACTGTCTGACTCTTTGAAATTTAATGAGAAATGGGAGAGCTATCAAAAATACAACGGATAAAGATGAATATATAAATTAGAGTGATGAAAGCTGAAGGGAAATAAGGATATATATATATATATATATATATATATATATATATATATATATATATATATATATATATATATATATATATATATATATATTTCTGCTATAGATTATAGCAGACACGCTATGAATAGTATTACCTAAGCGTTGGATACTAAACTCCCTCAAACCTGGGGTGATCACAAGTGTGTCTCATCCATACATTAACAGGTGATCAAAAAAATAAGGCTGTGAAATTAGGGAGGGCTTATGGAAGTGGGAGATGATGAGCGACGGAAAAGGCTCTTGAGAAATAGGACGAGCTCAAAGGAAGAAGACGATGATGATGATGATAGTTGGGAAAAGGTTTGAAGTGACTTCTCTTTAGGAACAGGTGTAGCAACGCGTGTTGGCAAGGAGGAGGAGAGAGATTTTTTGCCTTAAGACAAGAGGCGATACAAGGAAGCACAGGCGCTGGTTCAGACGTACATTCTACTCTATAAAGATGAGGGCAAATGCAATTCAGTCTTTGAGAAACAGACATTCAAGCACTTGAGAGAGAGACATCAAATGAAATCAGTCTTTAAGGTGGGAGCGAATCACGGCGAATCACAGCCACTCACCCTTACGATTCACATGACTGGGACAAATTAGCCCTTTTTAAAAAGGGCACTAACTCAGACCTTCCTGGCCCAGCCTTTGGCAATGAGGCCATGAACGGCTGCTTGGGGGGAGGGACAGGGAGGCACGGATGCCTGTGGCCTATGCAAACGCTGGAGGCGAGACTCGTCCTCAGATCACATCGAGTCCCACTCCAAATGACGTAAAACTCGTGATATGAAGAGCCCCTATCTGGAGAGGACGAACCTAGCTTATTGGAAGGCTGCCTATTCATCTGGAGGAAGAAGGGGGAACGTGAACCTAGCCTTTCATCTGGAGGAAGAAGGGGGAACGTGAACCTAGCCTTTCATCTGGAGGAGAGGGGAACGTGAACCTAGCCTTTCAAGTAGGACCTCACCGAGGACGGAGAGCGTGGCGGACGATTTCGAGTCGCCCTCGGGGTTCCTGGCCAGGCAGGTGATCTCGCCCATGTCTCCAGGAGTAGCGGAGTCTATCTGGAGGCAAACTGTGCCGTCAGGTTCCACCAGTTGCTTGAAGTGTTTGCCGTCGATGCTCAGCGGCTGCCCGTCCTTTAGCCTGGCGATTGACGAAGAGGGAGGTGAATTGTCAGAACTCACTCGTAGGGCATCGGTAGTTCATACGTAGTAAACTACCCATTATGGAGGTAACGAGTACCTGTGAGAACTCAAAAAGTATTATCAGATCTTTAGGACAAGAGAAAAACACTGTACAGAAAAATGAAGTACGTTTAGTTTTAGCCTTAGTGATGCAAGCGACGCTGTAGTCCTACATGAATGCCAAATAAACCTTCCATGTTCCTTAAGTCGGATTCTATACTTTCCCCTTCTACTACTACAATGCAAAGCTTATACCATGGGTAACATCATCCCATCCATTGCACAACTGAAGTGGTGTTGATTTGAAGCAGTGAGATCCTCTGTGGATCACCACACTACACTGGAATTTCCCCCCCAACCCAGAGAGGTGAACTCTGGTACACAGAAGCGGAGCCATGTCACTCACTCCCAACCTCTTTGTTTGACTCGTCAACTCGTGTCAGAAGCGAGACTTGAATGTCTACATTTGCAAAAGCGGTTCTTACGACTGATATTCAGTCCTCAACATGAACTTTAATTATTACAAATATGCTTCGTACTTTTTTCTTTTCTTACAACTAATATTCAGTCCTCAACATGAACTGTCCAAATTTAATGTAAACCATTTGGACAGTTTCATCAGACTTGATTCCAGTTTTCACTCATTCTAAACTTGAAAATTCCAAAAGATGGTGACCTCTACCCAAAACTGCGACCTCTATCAAGGCCTCATAGGATAGATGATAGGTCAAAATTTGAACGCTCTTCGAGTGACCTAACTCTTCAAGATGTAACTTACCACTGGACCTCTGGCATAGGTGAGCCACCAAGTTTGACCTCCATCCTGACGGGGTAACCCAGGATGACCTTGCTGGCGCGCAGACTCTGCAAGAACTCAGGCTTGGAGGGCGGGGCTGAAGAAAGAAAAAGAGAAAGGAAAAAAAAAAAAATGTAAGATGGCCGTTGAAAATAAGATCGTAATTCTATGATAATTTCATGATACTTGAAAGACAATGAGAACCATCATTGATTCATGACTCATGGGGTCATGTCAGAGTTCAGGGTCTTTGCCAACATCGCCTGAAGAAGGAAGGAGGAAGAGGAGGAGGAAGGAGAGGTTGGTTGGTTGTTGAGGAGGAGGAGGAGGAGGAGGAGGGAGAGGTCGATTGGTTGTTTGGTTGTTTGTTGTTGTTGATGTTGAGGAGAAGGTACTCACAAGTGACGGTCAGCGTCGTCTCGGCCTCGGCAGTGCCTTCGTCGTTAGCGGCGCTCACGGTGTAGTGGCCGGCGTCTTCCTGCGTGACGACCTTGAACTCCAAGTAGTAGAAGCCATCCGCGGTCATTCCCGTGTCAATAACATCGGTTGGGTACACTTGGCGACCGTCCTTCAACCTAGAGTGGGAGGGAGAGAGCGAGGTAAACAACTCTTGGTTGGCGCAAGGATTGGACGACGAAGATAATGAGGATGATAATGATAAGGGTGATAGTTAACGATCCCAGTGGTAGTTGGTGGTTAAGGGGGGGTTAATGCTGATGGTGATGATTTGGGTGCTAGTTAACGATTGCTAGTTAACGATCCCAGTGGTAGTTTGTGGTTACGGGGGTTAATGCTGCCGATGATGAGGGAGGCATCTGCTGGTAACAAGGGCAGCTGGTGATTAGGGTCATTACTATATAAGTAACGTCAATGATTGGATGACACGTACACCACTTGATTGCCAAGCAGCGCCAGTGAAGGCTGCTTAAGTACCCACCCCTACACATCTCTAAAAGTGTACTTAACATTTAAGTAACTCCATCACACAATCCTCCACTGAATCATGCAATGCCCTAATCAATGAGGGAGAGTTGCTGAGAAGGTGGTATGACGCGACGACGCAGAAGAGGCATTGAACTGTATTGCAAATGAAATGAAATGGTGTTGCCTCTTGTTGACTGTAATCAATATGATTGTGACTGTGGCCACACGAAGAGAATGTTGAATATGTTAAAAAAAAAGGGGGTCCTACGAATTGTTCTATACATATGTATAAAAATCAGAAATACTATAGTGTCATATTCACTTTACTAATGCACGCGTATCATGGTGCTAATTGAAGAAGGCGTCTGTTATGTTTAACAAAATCATCTGAAAAAAAATGTATATGAAGCGAACCCTTCGAAAAATCTTAACACATATGAAAAAAAAACCCCATTAGCAGCCAATCATACATAAAAAGAGTTTATCATTAAAAAAAGGATAATGAATTGATTCATTACTTTCATTATGATTATCTTATGTAACCCCAGGACCCATCTAAAAAAAAAAAAAGGGAGGGTTTGGGGGGGCTCTTGCAACTCCAAGGCTGTGATACGCTACGTTCAGTAGCAAGGGCAGGATGAACCCTACTGATGCGGGACGAGATTCCGTCTGTCCTCCATGCTATTAACACTGACGGTGGAATAGCTCTAGCCAATAAGGGGACATGTGACTATTAACCTTCAGGCAGACAAGAGACTGGGAAGCCAGCACCCAGTGGACAAAAGTAGATGAAGGCGGGCACTTAAGACCCAACCAACACGGGGTCAACCACTTCCCTAAATGGAGGAGGAGATGTTGACTGCCCTCGTTTCTCATCCGTAGCCACGAAATCGCATTGGAGGGGAAGGCTACCTTACATCGAAAGCATTTGACGCTCTCCACCCGTCTATATTATAATGTACCATCTGATCTCTCTCCAGTTAAGCGAAGATCAACTTACCATTTCACTTCTGCCCTCGTTTCTCATCCGTAGCCACGAAATCGCATTGGAGGGGAAGGTTACCTTACATCGAAAGCATTTGACGCTCTCCACCCGTCTATATTATAATGTACCATCTGATCTCTCTCCAGTTAAGCGAAGATCAACTCACCATTTCACTTCTGCCCTCGTTTCTCATCCGTAGCCAAGAAATCGCATGGAGGAAAGGCTACCTTACATCGAAAGCATTTGACCCTTTCCATCCGTCTATAATATAATGTACCATCTGACCTCTCTCCAGTTAAGCGAAGATCAACTTACCATTTCACTTCTGCCCTCGTTTCTCATCCGTAGCCAAGAAATCGCATGGAGGGGAAGGTTACCTTACATCGAAAGCATTTGACCCTTTCCATCCGTCTATAATATAATGTACCATCTGACCTCTCTCCAGTTAAGCGAAGATCAACTCACCATTTCACCTCAGGCTTGGGGTAACCCGTGATCTTGGCTTCGAACATGCCACCCTTGTTCTCCATGACTTCCATATCTTTGGGCTTCTTCGCGATTTTGGGCTTCGTACGTTCCGCTGAGGGTAATTAAAGAGATACATCAAAGATTAAGAGGATAAAAAAAAGGATAAGGGTTATCAGTGTCTATTCATCTATCTATACCTGATTCCTAAGCTGATGGGGTTGTTGCAAGTACACACAACAAATTCTACATTATCACTGATCTGTCTTCCTCTTTCTTAATCCATCATCAACCCATCTCCAGGATATTAACTGAAACATGAATCTCCTTAATCTATACGAATACTTCTCAATCTTTCACACTTCACATAGCAAACTGATTCATTCGCTGCGTCCTTCATTGAATGAATCCAAGAACTCCATTCATAACACTTTCATATACGTAAATGTACATTATGATATAAGCAGATGAAAGCCTGTGTATGAATATATACATATACCCATAGAGGTTCAAGGAAACATATACTCATAACACACAAAAAATGTCAAACCTTTGCCTTAAGTTTGAAAAAAAAACCAACGAAGATCCTCAAGAAAAAGTAATCTCACTTCGTGCATATAAGTTTAGAAGAAGAACAACAAAACACAAAGTACCAAAAACCCAAACATGAACAAAAATATTTGTCATGCCTCGAATCATACACATAATCTGGGCAAACCCTTGACAAATGTGTCATTAGACGAGTACATTCACAAAGGCAGATACCCAAAACAGGGTCATTGAATTTCTTGGCTTTTAACACAAACCCAATTTGACCCGCTCGTCACCAATTGTAGCAATGACCATTCACCTGGGGGGGTCATGGTAAACAGGACTGCTCATAGTTCTGTCCAATACCTGCAGCTGAGATCAGACTAACGACCCTGGGCATTGTAACTGTCCGTTTGATGACATCTGGGAACTGTTGATGTCACCGGTAATTAAGGAAACAATCCAACGACGAAATGGTCACCTGTTATCACCATTATCTTATTTCTTAAGAGGATAATCTGATAAATGGAATCAGTAGCCTTATCTTGGCATAATGGTACTGGGAAAGCAAACCATGATGAATATTCTAATCCATACAGCACCCTGTAGCTGTCGATTCTCCATCGGTATCAAAACTGCCAAGAAAACAGACTGGCTTCCAAGCAAGTTGTCCAAGAGACTCAACCACATAATCATTTCAGGGAGCTTTCATACAATGAAGCGGTTGTGAAGAACATGATATTATCCCACGCTTGTTTACGCAATTCACAACACAACTACAACAACCTTTGTTTGATCTCTCCTTCCGTTATATGGATACGAAAACGAGAGAGAACTCTCTTCACAAAGCTAAAATTCTAACGACGCTTCAACTCCAAGTTTTGTGTAAAGACAAAAGCCAGAGAAAAACCCAATAATTTCCACAGATTATCAAGCGATGAATTATTCGCAGAAGCCACGAGGAATTATCAGATTAAAAAAGAAACACAAAAAATGGCCTTTCACCTCTATCACTCCCTGTCTGGCATCATTGTCGTTCCTCCATCTCTCTATTTCCCTCCTTCTACCCACCATATATATATATATATATTCTTCCCCTTTTCCCTCTTCTTATCCCTTCCCCTAACCCATGGCATTCTCATGACACCCCCTACCTACCTAAACCTAACCCCCAAAGCCATCCATTTCCCCTGCCTTCACCCCTTACGCGACACGACCTCCCTCCCACTCAATATGGACCCCCGCCAAACTTCTTTTTTTTACCTACCTCTGACGATGAGCGCTGTCTCCGTGCTGATCTCATTGAGTTCGTTCTTAAACTTGAGGCGGTACTGGCCCGAGTCTGCGGAGGAGGCCTCGACCAGCGTGAGCGAGATGGTGGCTTCGCAATAAGACGTTTTCTTGATCTCAATCTTCACCCTGCCTGAAGCCTCGCACACGTCTCCATCCTTCGTCCTGGTCGTGGCAAATATTGGGGGTAGGGATGAGCGAGACGTGATATAAGTGGGACTTGGGTCAGAGAAGAGAGAGAGATGGGGAGAAGGGGGACATTGGGATACACAGGAGAACGAAAGGACGGAAAGAGAAGGGTAGAGAAAAAAAAAATATGCCAAGAGGAATATCAACCAGTGTGTGGACGGTGCGTGGCTGGCACATTAACATGCTGGATAAAGAAGATCTTTTGTTTTGTTTTCATAACATCACCAATGAACTCGACGACACTGGGATACACTACTGACGATTCTAAGAAGGATAACATCACCAGTGACATCGACATATTGGAAACTACCATTAGAAATCTAATGGGGTTATTCTATCATTTAACAGCGCGAGCACTCGGCATAACCATTTAGCACGGTTAGATACATGTATCTATGAATGACATACGTTAGAGATCCATATATGTTATGTCCATAGAGTCACACTTAAATTTTTTTATGGCAGTATTTAAGGTTAAGAGCTACAGCCCTAAAATCATCTTTTAAAGCAATTTAAAGTTAAGAACTATAGTCCTAAAATCATCTTTTAAGTCACCTTTCATATTTTATCAGTGTCTCATTCTCCTACTCTCTTTCCCAAGCCTTACCTTAATAACCAGTCGCATCCTTAGCCCACTACCCATCAGCTTCCCCAGTCCTTCTTTCCTTTGCCTTTAAAACCTCTTGACTCAACAGATGAAAGGAAGGCACAGGAGAAGGACTTTTCCAGATACTAATAGTCTACGTGGCAGATCCTACCACAAGGGGGGGAAAAAAATACCTTCACGATGTGATTTCCTTTCCTGAACACTCCTTTATTCCATACCACTATTGTTCCCTCTCTTTCACTCCTCATCCCTTTCTCCTCTTCCACGAATACCTTTTGAAGGTACGACATGAGAAGGCCCTCCAATTAGATGGAGGGAGAAGTGACTCTGGGCTCCCATGTCTTGTTACCACTCCACTTTTCTTCCTCTGAACCTTGCTTGCACTCACTCACTCACTCACTCCTCTCTTCTCCCCACCGACTTACCAGATGAAGGTAGGCCTGGGCGAGGCCCTTATCTTGGCAATTAGGGTAACGTCTTCTCCCTCAGTGCCTTTGGTCGAGTTGTCCAGGCCCTCCACCACCTCACACGGCAGCTTCTTCTGCGTGAGCTCAGCTGTCGAAGTGCAATCACCAACCAGGCTTTTGGCCACTGCCGTCACCTAGAGACAAAAGTTAGATTTAGATCAACGCTGGTAAAAAGTCAGGTTTGTCATGCAGTGAGAAAAGACCACCAAATGCAAATACTATCGCATCTGATCATGTTATGGGTGGAATAAACATGTGTACGTGTGAGTACAGTTATAACCTTGTATTGTTATAGATCACTTTGGTGCGAATGATCGAGTATATGCACTTGGAAATTTGTCGTGTCTCATTTACCTGTGGTTTTATGCATATGACCAGGTAAGTGCCCAAGTACAACTGGGAGAAACCTGAAGTTACAGTTCACAGACGACTGAAATAAGTCACTGAAAAAAAAAACATAAATGTAATCTCTGATTTCGACGTTTGACATGTAAGTCAGAACAAGGTAGTCTTGATCGAAATGCCACAGTGCCTCCCTAGATGAGGAAGTTTATAAGCCCCTGTATCAGGCAGTGACAGAACACTGAAGTTGGATACAGAGGATGTGGCCACACAAGCATATCTGGATGTATTCCAATGTGTCCCCAGATAACTCCCTCTCAATTAGATGTCTCTATACTGGTTTAATGACTGAACTTCTCCTATAAACCACCCAAACCTCTCTCTCTCTCTCTCTCCTTCTCTTCGCAAACTTCCAGTATTGAAGTATCTTACCCACCCCCCACCCAAACTACAGCCATTAATTTCCTTTCTCTCCGTCCATAACTGCTTCCTCCAGTGCATTATCGCTCCTTTCCCCCTCGCTCCTAAAACCACACCCCTCTACATTACAGTGCTCTTCACCCTCTCCATAATGAAGCCCTTGCAACGCCTTCCCCTTTAAGCTCAGCGACACCGTCCCAAGCTAGCTGGAGCGGCAGTCCAACACTGCTTCACGTACTCCATCACTATTGGTCGTCTCGACTTTGTTACACAGTAGTTCATTACAGCAAAAGGGGTTATCTGTACTGTGTGACATTCGTCTTTCAGGCTACTCTGAAAACATCTTTTAATCCCTTCTCTCTCTCTCTCTCTCTCTCTCTCTCTCTCTCTCTCTCTCTCTCTCTCTCTCTCTCTCTCTCTCTCTCTCTCTCCTTCTCAAAAATCGGATCCTAAACACTGCAACAGAGTACTACTTCTTAACGACTGGATCTACACACACTCCACAAAGAACTGTCCATACCTACTTCTCTATACACGATTGCTTTTTTCCCCACCTCTACCCACAGTCAAACTCGACAGGACAACACAGACCTTTCCCTTCATAATTACTTGCACTCACCACCTTTCCCTTTCCCTAGACCAGACCCTTCCATAGGTCTATAACTATATCCATCTACTGCACGAAACCCTCCTCCCTCTCTCTCCTATATAACCACACTCTATACAGAGGATACACCACACCTCACACACACACACTGTCATGAACCCTAGTTCATAACCACACCCTAAGCACGGCATTACCTGTCCCTCTCCATAAAACAACCCCACCACTCATTACCATACTCCATACTCTCTGTGGCCACTCCCCACCTACCACAATACATTTCCCCTCTCTATGACTCCATTCCACTACATCATTTCCCTATTTCCACGACTATCATGCATTTCCTTCTCTCCACAACCAAGCCTCTTTCGATACATAACCTACAACTCTCTCTATAACCACATGCCATCCAATACATTATCCTTCCCCACCACAACAGAGTCTCTTACGAACATAACCTACCACTCTACAACCTCATGGCATCCAATACATTATCCTCCCCCACTCTCCTCAACCAAATCCCATCACTACACTTCATTTCTCCTTCTCCATAACCACTACAACCGATACAACGCCATCTACTGACTCTACAACCATGCACTATACACTGTAATATCCTTGTCTCTCTCGTAGCAACCGTACCCCTACATACGATACGTTTCCTTCCCTCCTTAACTCCACTACACACACACACACACACACTACAACACCGTCTCCCTCCATAACTACAACTGACAGATTATAGCATCTGTCTTTCTCCTCCTACAACTGCTACTCCCCTACTCACAATTTATCCCCTCACACTTTACCTAATCTCCTCCACATACACATTTATGCTCTCCATCTCTCGAAACCATCTTCCCTTTCTGTCTAATCTGTCACATGGATCCAACATACCCCTGTCCCATAAATTCTCTCTCCTCTTCCATTACCTATTCCGTATTTCCTATACCTCCTTTCCTCCCACTCAACCCTCCCTTTAACACCGCCTCTCACCCCCTTTTCCATTTCCTACCCACTGACATCTACACGCTCTTTCTGTCTCGTCTCATGGCGTGCGACCCTCCCTCTCTCTCTCACTCCTTTTCCTTCCCATTCTTTATCCCCCTTTTTTCTTCCATCCCCGTTTTCTGTTTCCCTCCCTTCATCCCCCCCCCCCCCCCCGTTTTCTCTCCTATCCTGAGACTCACGGAGCCATAGTCGTTCTTGTTCAGGTCCTTGATGGTAAGACAGTAGACGCCTGGCTCCGGGTTGGAGTAGATGTGGCGCTCGTCTTCTTCGACCAGGACGCCCTTCTTCTTCCACTGGCACTCCGGCAGCGGCAGGCCCGACGCCCTGAGGGTGAAGGTCACGTCGTCCTCCAGGCAGTAGCTGAGGTCCTCCAGAGAGCCTATTACAGATGGCTCTTCGGCTGTGGGCAGGAGGAAAGAGAGAGAGATGGTGAGATGATGATGATGTGTGGGGGAGGAGATAGAAGAAGAAGGGGTGAAGGAGAGATAAGAGACTGAGGGAAAGAGACGGTGAGATGATGTGTGGGGGAGATATCAAAAGCCTGTGGGGTGAAGGAGAGACAAGAGACTGAGAGAAAGAGACGGTGAGATGATGTTTGGGGAGGAGATAGAAGAAGAAGCGTGTGGGGTGAAGGAGAGATAAGAGACTGAGAGAAAGAGACGGTGAAATGATGATGTGTGGGGGAGATATCAAAAGCCTGTGGGGTGAAGGAGAGATAAGAGACTGAGAGAAAGAGACGGTGAGATGATGTGTGGGGGAGAGATATCAAAAGCAGTCTGTGGGGTGAAGGAGAGATAAGAGACTGAGAGAGAACAAGGGAGATGAAATCAACACGGATCCAATATCACAGATCCACTGAGACAGAAGCGAAGCGAAAAAAAGAGGAAGTGGGATCACATGAAATGTCGATACCGAGAGACCTGATGGTCTATGATGATGTTACATGCTGAAGGAAGGGTTTCAGCATCCTGGAATATCGATATGCGAGATTATGGGACGAAATCATGGAACGATAGTATAACAGGAGACATCTCCCTATCTACCCTCCCCCAACATACACTTCCCTCACAACAGCCAACAGCGAAACATGCTAACAAGAGCTAAAAAAAAATCTTAGTACATGTTTCAAGTGAGATATAGTATTACAACCAGCGTTAAAAGTCTGTCTTTGGGTTCACTCTCACTTCTCGTCCCTTTTGTGACATACTCAGCATCACAACACCGACAGTTCTATAACATTATCATATAACATCCTGTCTTACTGGATTATATATCACAAACCAGCACACACACATGACAGTCATCCAGACACTATTATGTAATCCTTATGATTAATAATATCCGACCACTCCTTCATCATTCCTTAACCCACAATTCAAACTCATTCCACCTCATCAATTCCAATCCCTTCGTCTCACTGCATCAGACCCCTCACTGCACCAGACCCCTCACTGCACCAGACCCCTCACTGCACCAGACCCTCACTGCACCAGACCCTTCACTGCATCAGACACCCTCACTGCACCTGACCCCTCACTGCACCAGACACTCACTGTGCACTTTGACGTTGCACGAGCCGGAGGCACTGCCGGCGACATTGGAGGCGGTGAAAGTTATTTTGCCAGCGTCCTCCAGCACGGCCGTGTGGATACGAAGTCCATACACCTCCTTCTCCTCGTTGCGGGTGTACTCGAAGTGGCTCACCATCGTGGAGCTCCTTCCCCATCAGCGTCCTATGTGTGGGTGGTGGTGGGGAGAGAAGCAAAGAGAGAACGTCTCAAGGCCGCGGGAAAGGGGGAAAATAAATCTATTCTCAAGAAGTGGGGGGAAAAGACACCACAAAGATTACACCACAGGGAAAGGGCGTTTTGTGTGTGTGTGTGTGTGTGTGTGTGTGTTCTGTATGGGAATGAAAGACACTACAGGGAAAGGGCGTTTGTTTCTCTGTGTGTGTGCTCTGTATGAGAGTGATATCATGGGGCAGGGTAATTCCAAAGGGCACGACTTCAAGAGGGTTGAATTACAATGTTTTTTTTTTTTCCCAAAAAAATTGGAAGAGGATCATATTTTTGTCAGTGGCGTTTGGGACAGAATGGACATACCGACTGTACAGGCTTACAAATGTATTTCTACAGACATCGAATAGATTTTCTGCTTAACGACACATAATCAGTTGGGAGAATAAAATAATCTAACATCAGGTTGGGATATAAAGCCCTAACATGCATGTACACAATGAGGGACCCCCAACTGCTAAGGGTAAAAGGAAAATGGATCATTGCTTTATCATGGACTAAAGTAAGATGGCCTTTACATGGCTACAAGGGAGCGATTTCTCGTAAATATGGCCAGACTTTAAATTAAGATACAGTACTGCAGTTTGAGTGGGGATTATACCTGCTATATACTACAGAGAGTTTCTACTCAGTATTTTTTCTGTTGACTGTTGAGCCAGAGGGAGCGGTGAGAAGAGAAGGGGGAAAAAATACCTTCTGCTTTACTATCCTGTTTCTACCGTTAATAGGATTATAACTACTGATATTCTCCTCATGAACCAATGGTTTTAGGTCATCTGTCCTTCCTTTTGTATTCCCTTTCGTCCAAGATGTCCTATTCTTCTCTGATCCTTTCTCCTCAAGTCTTAAAATCCTCTTCAACCACTATATTTCCTCTCTCGCTAATACTGTAACAAGTCTTACACTTAAGATGGTTTTTCTTACCTATCATTTTCCTAATACCCTACTCCAGAAATCATGGCAATCCTCTTTAAATCTCAATATGAAAATTGCAATAACTTCCATATAATACTTCAACCCACCATAGTTCTCAATGCATTCCTTCAGTGTACAAGGGTACACATATGCTGCGTATGTGAACGCCATCTACCTGTGGTTTACCTAACCCCCTTAAAACCAAACGCATGAGAACATGGATGCAAGGACGCATCCATTGGGGCAATTCTTGTACACCTAACGGTCCATCCTCGTCTGCAGCTGCTGCAGTCACCATACAAGCACACACATGCTGCGTCTGTGAACGCCATCTACCTGTGGTTTATCTAAACCCGCCCCTAAAACCAAACGCATGAGAACATGGATCCCAAGGACGCATCCATTGGGGCAATTCTTGGACACCTAACGGTCCATCCTCGTCTGCTGTCACTCACTCACCAGACCATCGTTGGGGGCGGGATGGCATGGACTTCGACTGTGAGGTGGAGGTCCCGAGCGTAGTCGACAATGGCATCGTCCAATCGTCCTGGCTGAGGCTTGACGAGAATTCCCAGGTTGCACTGTGAGCGAGGGAGATGCATAACTTGGAGATGATGAGTGAAGAGAGATGACACAATATTCCAATGATCAAATGCATACATAACTTGGAGATGATGAGTGAAGAGAGATGACACAATATTCCAATGATCAAATGCATACATAACTTGGAGATGATGAGTGAAGAGAGATGACACAATATTCCAATGATCAAATGCATACATAACTTGGAGATGATGAGTGAAGAGATATGACAGAATATTCCAATGATCAAATGCATACATAACTTGGAGATGATGAGTGAAGAGAGATGACACAATATTCCAATGATCAAATGCATACATAACTTGGAGATGATGAGTGAAGACAGATGACACAATATTCCAATGATCAAATGCATACATAACTTAGAGATGATGAGTCAAGAGAGATGACAGAATATTCCAATGATCAAATGCATACATAACTTAGAGATGATGAGTGAAGAGAGATGACACAATATTCCAATGATAAAATATATACATAATATACTCTTGTCTTCTGGATCCCTTGGGTGATATAATAAAATTGAAGAGAGAACAAAAGTAAACGGAACAGAAGAGAAATGCAATATGTAAATGTGAGGAAAGGTAGTGAGCATGAGATACACATGTAAACATATGCCTCAAAGGCCTGTAGCACACTGTAAGCGCAACTAAAACTCGTCTTAGCTAGTTTTCATTAACTGCAAGTTCTATAACTACCTTTGACTCATTACTGCATTTATTCCTTCCATCTCCAATAATCCAATGTTAGACTACAAAACTATCCGTATATAGTTATTATAAATTCCTTTATATCTTGTTCATTTATATCATCCTCTCTCATACTATAACTGACCACTTCACTTTTTATGAGTAAACTCGCCGGGGAAGTAAACACGGAAGCCCCAAGCTGTGTGGAGCGTCTGTGTTGACTTTACCAGCAAGTCTACCTATATAAGTGCTTCACGTGTGTGTGTGTGTGTGTGTGTGTGTGTGTGTGTGTGTGTGTGTGTGTAAGATTTACAAGAATCGTGTCCTAATTTGCATATGATCTTGATTCGTCAAGACTCTCCAACTCTCTGTTCTTTCAGCTGCTCTGGACGGTTCCAATACACTGTCTAATCGTCT
>NC_092235.1:23109975-23129975 GCF_036320965.1 Panulirus ornatus
TATCAATTCACCATGTGATTTGGGTATAAGGTAAGGTGGTTGTAGACACACACGTGTAGGAAAACTACCTCACTACAATTGAAGATATAGACACAGTGTCTAAAGCAAAGTATGGCAAAAAGATAACTATTAATACTACTCAAATGTCCTTAAGATAAAAATGAGTTCCTATCTTTGTTTAACTTAGGATCAGAGGTGATAAGAATGCACTATCTTCCCTTACTTCAAGACAGACAATATAGAACAGTAAATTAACTTTACCCCAGACGAAAAATGCCATCATATTTCTTTATCAATCATACTTTAATAACTAAATAAGATACGAGGAAAATATGATCCAATATGCAAAGGTGAAAGAATGACATGTAAATAAATGATATAACCTATTTACCAAAACAATACATAAACGACTAATGAGGCTCATTTGATTCATAATCCGTATATGATCCTAAGGCAAACACACCTGCTACAAGTAAAATAAATAAAGCCAATCAAAACAAACTCTTTAGGCACCAAAACATATGAGGTGTTTTGAGAAGAAAACACGAATGAACAAAATAGTGAGACCTGATTCATCCAGCTGATCCTTAACTCATGTATATCTATCTATCTTTCTACCTATCTATGCATCTATCTATTTATGTATCTATCTATGTATGTATGTATGTATGTATGTATGTATGTATGTATGTATCTATCTATCTATCTATCTATCTATCTATCTATCTATCTATCTATATATATATATATATATATATATATATACTCCTCATAACTACCACTTTATCACAACTGCTTTAAACCACACTTCCCCCCCCCCCCCCACACACACACTAACAATCGCCTGTTCTTACACTTCCTAACAACCAGTTGGCAACCCACCATGTGGCCTCTGCTTCGGGCACGGCGCTCGCTTCAACCTCCAAAACAAACTTGTGCATAGCGATGAAGGTCTTGCCATCCCTGAAGTTACTGCCCTTGATGTGTGGTGGCGCTGTGGTGGTGGTAGCAAAAAAAAACTTGGCATTAATCTTAGGGGAGAGAGAGAGAGAGAGAGAGAGAGAGAGAGAGAGAGAGAGAGAGAGAGAGAGAGAGAGAGAGAGAGAGAGACGCCCGGACTCACAAAATGCCATGTGGGTAGCCTCATACGGAGAGAGAGAGAGAGAGAGAGAGAGAGAGAGAGAGAGAGAGAGAGAGAGAGAGAGAGAGAGAGAGAGAGACGCCCGGACTCACAAAATGCCATGTGGGTAGCCTCATACGGAGAGAAAATGGGATATGAGAGAGAGAGAGAGAGAGAGAGAGAGAGAGAGAGAGAGAGAGAGAGAGAGAGAGAGAGAGAGAGAGACCCGGACTCTCAAAATGCCATGTGGGTAGCGTCATACGGAGAGAAAATGGGATGAGAGAGAAACGGAAAGAAAATGGGATAAGAAAGAGAGAGAGGGTGTATATATACAGATAATAACTGGGGTCACTGCTTAATCACTTCTATGGAGAATGGGTGAACAAAATGTATAAATGTATATATAAAAAGATATTTAGCTCCTCAATGAAGCAATGTATGTTTCTCTCATATTATCTTTTAACGGAAACATAAATGAAACTAAGATTGGACAGAGCTTGGGGTGAGGGGGTTGGAATGGAATCAATACGTAGGTCTACAAGGATCAAAAACTTCCTGAGGTTAGGTTATGCCAGGTGCATCAAAATTATACCAAGAACAAGTTAACACAAGTCAACATACACGTTAAAGGCACTAGAAACCAAAAGATAAATAAATCGTGTGCATAATAGAACATAAAATATACATACATTACCAAAATATAAAAAAAAGGAAATTAAAAAAATGTACGAAAAAAAAAGAAAAACAAAAGCTTGAAATCATAATTTTCTGTACCAATATTAACGTTCAAAAATGCTGAGAGAGAAAGATAACAAAAAAAGAGTTTAAAATCCTGGTTTATTAAACATGTCTTGTTTACGATGTATTGTGTCACATGCTTTGGTTAATTACTGATTTCTTGGGTTTAGTTGTCGTTTGAGAAAGGAAGCTTCGTTTGTCTGTTTTTTTAGTGGTTCTATTCAAAAAAAATATAATGGAATTGGGTACATCGCATACTGCCATCAACTCGCTAAATCAGACGTGCTTTCTCTTACTTACAGTAATGTTGTGCTACAGCAAAGGCGATTATATTATTATAGTAGCGCTGTAAAGACTGTCCAAGAAAGAGCCAAGGATGGAGAGAGAGAAAAAAAAAAATATATATATATATATATATTACCAGAGAAGAAGCGTTTCTTTGATCTATGTCAAGTTAGAACACCAAAGCAACAACAGATGGTAGTGACAGGTGCATAATCCCTTCGACTCTTTTACCTCCTGCAGCGTCAAGGGAGACCAACTGGCCTCTACTTATCTCCTGGGATTCCTTTGTGAGTTTCAGATCCTCTGGTGGCACGAGGTCCAGAGGTTCGGATTCCCTTAAGTCGGTTCTGCGACCTGCCGAGGGTCGCTTGGTTTCGGCACTTATACTTCCCGCGTTCTGGGCACTGGCAACGTCTTTGGCTTCGTCTTTCGTTCGTGAGGTATGGCTTTCCAATGACCCAGTCTCTTCGGCCGGTCCATAAGGCTGTTGGTCCAAAGCCTTACCATCCTCCTCCGGGCCAAGATGACTAAAGGCAGTATCAGTGGACTTGGAGTTATCGCTCTCGTCTGCGCTTCTGGTTTCATACACTTCCGGGGTGTCGTCGAAGGAGACAGATTTCTTCGGCATTCTTTGACCGGGAGAAGTTTCCTGCGCTGGAGACGTGTTCTTCGGTAGATGGTTCGTTCCGTCACCTTCCTCTTCTTCGTTCGCGGGTACGCTTGAGTCTCTCCCCGCTGTATCACCGTCTCTCCCGAACGTGCCATCGTCCATCGTGGCCTCGTCGAAGACCAGCGTACCAGCCTCGCTTTTCCTCTTGGCATCCACCATCCCCACCGATGGATGTCTATGGCTGTCGTTGCCATCGCCGCGTACCTTCCCTTCCTCCTCTTCTGCTGCCGCCCTCAAGGTCTCTCCAACTGCACCGGAGGGCTTGCTGGGTAGGTCTGCAAGTATAAGGTCACCATCCTGCTGTGAGGGGGGCACTTCCGAGTCGCTCTCCCTCTCGCAGTCAGACACCAGACCTCTGTACTGCTCGACTTCGATGGTCTTCTTAAGGTGTATGAATGCCGAGGTGGAGACATCATCGCTATCGCCAACATCTGCTTCAGCTGCGAAGGAGAAGAAAAAAAGGGGGGGAAGCCCATTCATTTGAGTTGATCGAATGTGCCACGAGAGGGATGAGTAAGTCAAAGGACTTAACAAAACTCTAATGTTCATCATATACCAATGCCCAATGGGAGATATTACAGCAAGAGGAGGTGATTCATGATATCAGAAGCGAGATAGGAACCAAATGGGTATATCAAAAGTTCCCCATGAAGAGCCAAAGAGTTACTTAGGGGGATATGGTTCAGGAAGGGCGTGCCTGCCTGCGTGATACTTTTCGACTTACCGGTAATGATGGTCCGGGCGACGTTCTCCTGACGGTGGATGCTGCAGGAGGCCAGCACCTGAAGGCCCGGCCTCCTCTCCCCGTCCAGGGACTCCGTATCGCAAGACCCACTGACCACCAGCCTGATGTCCTCGTTCTCGCTACCACCTCCTTCTTCTTCCTCCTCCTCCTGCTCTCTTCGGCCACTTCCTCGCTGACTACCACGTTCACCGCCTTCGTCAGCGTGGTCTCCCGGTCGTCCGTTATGTTCGTTTCGATCTCCACATCTCTGGAGGTGTGGATTGTGGAGGACTTGTTCCATTTCTGTGGATGTTTATCTTTTGGGCAGGCGTTCTGGCTGTCCCCGTGCATCGATTCTCCACATTCCTTGGTTCCACCTTCATCCGTCTTCATGCTCTGGGATCTTCCTTCGTCTGCGGGGGAATCCGTCTTCTTCTCCTTCTTGAAACTGACTGTTTGCCTTGAGTTCCTGATCCGCATCAGACGAGAGCTTCCTTTTATTACTCGACCCTACAAGTTCCGTTCCACCAGGTCCGCCGTCAGTGTTACTTTCTAAGCTTTCGACTCCGTTAGACTCTCGGTCCATTCCATTTCCGTCGTCTGTACGACGGAGGACACTCTCCCCTTCTCCATCACCTTGATACTCGCCCTTCGCTATCTCTCGTGTCAAGTCTTTGGTGTCCACAGTTTCGGCACTACATGGGGGACAGGACCTAGCGGTCTTTTTGCTAGGTTCGGTAAACCGACTATGACCTGTCGGCTCTGCTACATAGGGGGATAACACAGACATGGGATAAAAGTCTTCTTTTGAATTAATTAGGAATGTCGAACGAAACTGCGCGCACACATAGGAGCTCAAAGCTGGACTCTTGAATTGCAATAGGGTCTAAAAGATACAAAGACTTTCACATACAATGAATGAAGTGGAAAGTATATATATATATATATATATATATATATATATATATATATATATATATATATATATATATATATATATATATATTCAAATGCAAATGGTGTACGCAGTCTAGCTCAACATAAAGCAATTTTAAAAATCTTGCTGGTTTTTAAAAGTATAAGGATCGTAACACATCAAATCAACAAGGGAGAAAACATAAAGATGCAAGACTTGATAAAACAGGAATTACTTGATCACCTACGGATTGAAGATTTGCGATTCCAATTGCTGTTGTTCATAGGCAACTCGATCGAATATCTTCGATCAATAGATGATCCAAATCTCACATATTTTTTTTTTTTTTAAAGACAAAAGACTGATTAAAACGTTAACACCGTAAAAACAACCACAGTACGTCAAGATTTATCACTGTTTGCTTGTTTACTGGAATGTCTTCAAATCTTATGGAAATTACATCATGATTTTAATCAAATCACAAACAAAGGCATATTGAACCGCTTCATCACCCTTCAGTACAACTTAAATGTACTTCAGATTCATAATTGACAAGAAAACAGTCCATACTGATGGGATGCCGTGAGATTCAATATCCTTTGTTGTCATAACTAAAATAAATAAAGAGGGAGAAAAAGCTAAACAGGCATCATAAAAACACATAAAAGGAAAAAAAAGGAAACTCTGTGTCCCTTTCACATACACCTTCCTGCAGTTAGGTTATGTAATGGTTGCTTATGAGACCATCTACCCTAATAATCTATCCCTATAATTTCGCCCTTGTTCTAAATGAAATGACTTAACCATTGATCAGCCCAACTCCGACGTGTGCCTAAGCTCCCTCGTTAGAGGATATAACTATGGTCATTCGTCACGTTCTATCACGTCCAGTCCCTTAAGGTCTAGTCATTCTACGTTTACCAAGAAACACTCGCGGCTCCAAGGCCAAAACCTTGCGGTACACCATTGGTAAACCCCCACCTCCATTCAAGGAAGGACCTCCAGCCCATGTCCTCTGCTCTCTTCCACTAATATTTCGAGCGGGTTTTGGACAGCCACTGTTCGTCCCCTCAGCTCCTATGGTGAGGCCACCTCTAGAACCGTCACCCGTATATATGGGTCAATGTATTGCAATACCCTGACCATGTCTTTCCTACCACTTTCCGTTCCAGTGTTCGACTCCTTCCCTAGATCCCCTTTTGGGTGATATTGGGGCAAACAGAAGTGTGTCCTCCACTGTGAAAACAATTACCTATCATTCATCCCCTCGCTTATTTAATTACCTTCCTCGTTGGTCTTTCCCTCCGGATGTCTTTGTCTCATCGACTGCTCTTTTAATGGTAATTTCTCCCTAATTAACTTGGGGTAAAACGTTCTTCTGGAGTGTGTGTGTGTGTGTGTGTGTGTGTGTGTGTGTGTGTGTGTGTGTGTTCTCTGTCTTTCTACACGCCTGAGAATGTTTGGAAACTTCATCAAACACCATCTTGATCACACTCATTAAGACTGACCCCCTCCAAGATTAAAAAGAAAGTAACCTTCAAAGGCCAACTATGATCCAGAGTTCCATTTTCCTCATGTGTTTTATGCATCAGTTTAGTTAAGTTACCCTCCGTAGCCTTAACTTCACACACACACACAAAAAACGGTACATAAAGAAAAGACAAAACATAGAAATCCTCCTCTTTGTCAAGGCTAGAAGAGGGGAAACATGAATGAGACTTATCTCATAACACAAGGATTTATGTTAAGGGTGGATGGCTTATCTTTGTGACATAAAAAGCACGGCTGCTTTGTGGATAAGAGCTGGTGCTCTGAAGTCATAACGATCCAACTACAAAACCCTTTTCGTAGAATCAAACGTTTCTTTCCCTCACACTTAGATAAGGCTGTGTGAATGTACTATCTTTTTGAGTTGGATGACAACATACTTAAATCATGGTGTTCTTATTTCCTGGCTAAGTGATGTTCCATAGTTCAACTGCCTATATTTTTATGTTCAACTGCCTATAGTATATTTTGTTCAACTGTCTATATCATTTTTCTGTTCAACACCTTAAGGTTTTTGCTTTCCTGTAATACTCACAGTGTTCCACAACTGTGCTGAAAATAAGGCTTCAAAAAGCGAAGCATGATATCAGTAAGTCTCAAACAACATCTCAAACAACACCAAAGGGAAATGTGTTACTATTTCCTACATGATATTCTCACCTATTTACATTTTACCATTTCAGTCCTCCGTTCCTCCGTGTTTTATTCCAGGACATCCCTTGAGATGAATATGCCTGGGTTAACCTTTCAAACCTGTTGCTTAATGTTCTTCACTAACTGTTCTGTATGTTCTCTACGTCATTCCAGATCATGTTACCCTCTGATCTGTTGACGTGAGAACTGGCTTTGTTCTTCATCTCTGATATACATAAATTTCTTTAGCTATGACGATGTGTATAACCCAGCTTCGAAGGAGTTTATTTAGGGTTAACGTGAGCCAAGTGAGGGAGTACCAAGGGCACTGGGTGCTGGAAAATGGATTAAGGGACTCTGCTATCAAACGTCACTGGTTAACAGAAATGTGTGTTGAGAACTATGAACCCCCCGTCGAATCTCATGGTTGGCGAGTGAGACACACGTTTAAAAAAAGCTGGGCTGTTTCATGGGCGAACGAGTGAATGATTCAAGACAGCTGACTGAGCACTCTGGAATGTGTGTGAAGTGTAGCGTCTCGCCTGTTGTGAACAACGTAACGATCCTTGTGCTTGCCGGTATAAAAACGAATGAGGTTGTGCGTCGATAGTGTGAACGCTAACTCGACCTATGGTTAGCCCAGTAAGAGACATAACGTATTAGGTGCTGTGTGGGTAGCAAGCACACACACACACACAAAGACGATGTGCCTGGCCAGTGTTTCTTGTTACGCGGTATATGGGAAAGCATTTTTGGACACCCAAAATGGATGAGAAGCTGTGGGTCGTCATAAGCCTTTCTAAAGCAACATCCTATGTTGAGAATAATTCCTATCTCTAAAGACTATAAGAAAAAATGAGAAAATGAGGAAGTCCTAGATATGGCATATTATAACTCACGATGACTCTTCTGCCTCCATCATGAGAAACAAATGCTTTTGACGGAGAAGAATCTTAATATTCTGAACATAAGCCATTCATTAAACATGTCTCTGTAATGCAATTCAATCTTGTTGCCTTGCATGCATGGGAGACGCATCCCTCTGTAAATCGATTCCAGCCCGTAAATGAAACCTCGGACGTAATCAAGCCCTCGTATCAAAGTGATACGATACGTCGCCATCAGAGATAACATGATAATCATACAATGATACCAGAGAACATGGAATAACCAAGAAGTCCTTGGTAGATAAGAGCATTCACTCTACAGAGTTCAAGATCAGAACGCTTTGATACAAATATTAACGAAGCTACAAGAATATGCAAGACTTCTTGATTGAGCCACTTTGATATACCAATGGCTGGTGGAGTCTGTGTTACTCCAGATACTAAGACTCATAATGATTAATTGATCGATTCGTTCAGACGCACCCTGGAATGATGAAACTACTCTTAATCCCCCGTATATACAAATACCTCAATACAAGTTATGCCTTTCCCCAACACAATAGCTCCAACGGACCCTTCAGGCGTTGCCTAAAGACTGGGGGGGGGGCGGGGTTATAAACCGTATGGTATCAACAGACCCCCATGGTACAGACCCGGAGACGAAGAAACACATCTCAAAATCGCTATGTATATAGCACAAGGGGCTTGACTTCCGCAAGGGTGGAGTATCCTGAGCTGGTGTGGTAGACAGGTACTTACTGTTGACAATGACGGTACCCTCTGTGGTGGTCGACCCTTCGGCGTTCGAGATGGTGGCCACGTAATGTCCCGCATCGTCTGTTTTGGCCCCGTCGAACACCAGGCTGAAGGTGTCCTCGCCCTCCACTTTGAGCTTGACGTGAGAGTCGTCTGGTGCCCACTTCTTGCCGTCTTTGGTCCTGAGAGGGAAGGAGGGACATCAACTCGAAAACCTTTTCTTTTTCAAGGTATAGACTATGGCATTATGCATGAGGCTTTTCTTGTCATTCAGTCAGCGGTGGTGAAGGCTTCATCAAAAAAATAGTTATGAAGTAGTGACCTTTGCATGTTATTTTGAAGGTGGAAACTACTGGAGGGAGTTTTAAAGACAAGGGGGGAAGAAGACAGGGCATTACAATATGTCTCCCATCTCCTGAAGGGAGAAACAGGGCTTTACAATATGTCTCCCATCTCCTGAAGGGGGAGAGACAGAGCTTTACAATATGTCTCCCATCTCCTGAAGGGGGAGAGACAGAGCTTTACAATATGTCTCCCATCTCCTGAAGGGAGAGAGACAGAGCTTTACAATATGTCTCCCATCTCCTGAAGGGAGAGAGACAGAGCTTTACAATATGTCTCCCATCTCCTGAAGGGAAGAAGACAGGGCTTTACAATATGTCTCCCATCTCCTGAAGGGAGAGAGACAGAGCTTTACAATATGTCTCCCATCTCCTGAAGGGAGAGAGACAGGGCATTACAATATGTCTCCCATCTCCTGAAGGGAGAAACAGGGCATTACCATATGTCTTCCCTCTCCTGAAAGGCAGACACAGGGCTTTACCATATGTCATCCCTCTCCTGAAGGAGAGACACAGGGCATCACCATGTCTCCCATCTCCTGAAGGAGAGACACAGGGCATTACCATAAGTCTTCCCATCTCCTGAAGGGAGAGACACAAACACTTGGACATCCATCAACGGCAGGAGAGAAGAGGAGAGGGGGAGAAGAGGGGGAAAACTACTTCGAGTTCTACCTACCACTTGATCTCCGGGAAGGGGACGCCTGTGGCCTTGAAGGTGTACTTGCAGGTGGTGTCCTCGAGGAATTCCACGTCCTGAAGGCCTTCGGTAACGGCTGGCTTCTCATGAAGTCGGAATCTGGCTTTACTATTGCTCTCGCCGTACTCGTTGACCAGCTACGGGCGGGAGCGCAATGGTTATGAGGAGACCGTCAGGAAACATTCAAATATATAGAATGACCTTAGTATACTATACTCGTTAGCTAACTTCGAATACTGGAATATAGAAGAATAGCCACAGTCTAAAAGCTGGTCCAAGGGACAGTTAGATTAATATGGACACAGGAAAACCTTGAAATCCAACATTGTTTAGTAAACTGTTAAATCAAATATAAAATTAAATATAAAAAATAAAACGACAATCAAATGGTGATTCATGAAGTTGAAAAAAAGTTAGAAAAACCCAACCTACTTCAAGAAAGCAATGCTTGTTCATAGATCATGGATATAATTCAAGTTTAGGAAAGCCTTCAAACTTTAATTTGGGGTTTTGTTGACCATGAAATGCTATTTATACATCATTTCCAATTCTGCTCCCATTTAAATGGGGTTGGATCACTTGCACCATACTCCTACTTATGGGAATGGGTCTTGCAGAACTGTGGTCCCCTAGACTAAACGTCACACAGACTGACATAAAGTGTAGTAAAGATGATTAGTTTCTTGGGGAGGGGGGGGGGGGGGGGGACCCTAAACTACCTGCTTAAAGAAAACGAGTGAAGGGGAGGCTCAGCACCTTGATACTGCAGGGCGGCGATGACCTCCTGCTAAACTCAGGACCAGGGTAAACATCTGACTGGAAAAGGTATGACCAAGTTATCCAGGACTTGAGAGAGAGAGAGAGAGAGAGAGAGAGAGAGAGAGAGAGAGAGAGAGAGAGAGAGAGAGAGAGAGATAAGAGAGAGAGAGAGAGCCAGCAGTACCTTCACACTGTAGGACCAGGGTAGACATCTGACTAGAAAGGTATGACCAAGTTATCCAGGACTTTTCAGAGAGAGAGAGAGAGAGAGAGAGAGAGAGAGAGAGAGAGAGAGAGAGAGAGAGAGAGAGAGAGAGAGAGAGAGAGAGACAGCAGTACCTTCACACTGTAGGTGCCAACGACTTCTGGTGTAGCCTCGTGAATGGTAAGGACCTGGCTGGTTTCCTGTCCACGGATGGTATACCCTGGAGTCTCCTCCCGTATGGGTTTGTCATTGAGGAACCTGATGAAGAAGAAGAAGAAGAAGACCAGAAGAAATTATCAAACGTCATCCAAAATTATCAAACGTCTTTTGCAAGTAGCTACAAGCTTCCACTAGAGTGAGTATACACCTTAGTATCAGTTCCACCACTGTATAATGTACCTCTTGTTCAACTTACTACTTGAGTCAGGGGTTTGAGTGAGCGCTTCCACTAGAGTGAGTATACACCTTAGTATCAGTTCCACCACTGTATAATGTACCTCTTGTTCAACTTACCACTTGAGCCAGGGGTTTGAGTGAGCTTCTATACCACCTGGACATACCCCAGTGGTGTATCTAACCCCCACTGGAGGGTATGCTCTGTCAGAGACACTGGTGTAAAACTCCCCCATCACAGACCTACCACTGGAGGAAGAGGACTTTAGGATAATCTTTCTCTTACCACTGGAAATCATCCCAGTTGAAACGCACGTCAGTGCAGCCCCAGGAGAACACACCCCACCTCCCACCTTCAGGTCAACACACAACCCCACCTTCAGGTTAACACAGCCCCACCTTCAGGTTAACACAACCCCACCTTCAGGATATACACACAACCCCACCTTCAGGATAACACACAACCCCACCTTCAGGTTAACACACAACCCCACCTTCAGGTTAACACAACACCACCTTCAGGTTAACACAACCCCACCTTCAGGATATACACACAACCCCACCTTCAGGTTAACACACAACCCCACCTGCAGGTGAACACCCCTCCACCTTCAGGTTAACACCCCACCTTCAGGCTACAACGTCGTCGACTTACCACTTCACGGAGGGCGTGGGGTTAGCGTCCCACTCGACGAAGAGCTTAACGTCCTTGGTGCCTTCCTTGGCGCAGGACTCCTTCAGAGGCGTCACGAAGTCTGGCGGGCCCCGGACGATCAATTCCCCCTCAGTAGACGCGCTACCGCTGGAGTTGGTGACCTGCGGAGAAAGGAGAGGCCCAGGTGAGGAGGAGGAGGAGGAAGACAACCATCGAAGCGTTCCGCAGCTCATACTTGAAGGACAGAGGAGGAGGAGGAGGAGGAGGAGGAGGAGGAGGAGGAGGAGGAAGAGGAGGAGGAGGAGGAGGAGGAGGAGTAGGAGGAGGAGGAGGAGGAGGACAACGACCGAAGCGTTCCACAGCTCATACTTGAAGGACAGAGGAGGAGGAGGAGGAGGACAACGACCGAAGCGTTCCACAGCTCATACTTGAAGGACTTCGAGTCAGAGTCAGAGGAGGAGGAGAGTGAAATTCGAGACTTTCGAGGGGGACAACTGATGACAATGTTGGAGAGAGAGAGAGGGTTCATGACTTACCATTTAGTATCCCACGGGCGTGCGCGCGCTCTCGCAGCCTTACCTGCTCCGCGCTCCATCGGATTCGCCCATGGCAGTGCACGTAATCCCCCTTCATAGCTTAATCCCTCCTCTCATCCCCGTCCGTCTCCCCGAGCCATCGCTAGTGTCGATGGATCTGTTAAAAATCCCCGGGACGCATCCCCTTGACGAAATGGGAAGGCCATGATTGATGGGCCGGCATGGGGGTAGTGTGGGCTGCCGTGGTGTCTAGGGACGGTTTGAAGGGGGAGGTGGGGACGTAGAGAGGTAAGTGTGGTGGTATTGATGTGGGGGTGTGGGTGAGGGGGTGTGTGTGGCTGGGAGAAAGGGAGAGAGTGAGGGAGTGAGGGAGGGAAGTCCTGCTCGACTCCAGTTTCGAGGAAGTCCCTCCGGCTATATGAATGGAGTCCATACAGTACTGGAAGGGGGAGGAGATGGGTGGTATGGGTTTTTCTTTTGGTATGGGGGACGGTGGTAATGGGGATTTAGATAATAAAGGTATGGGTGTTTAGTAAGGTCAAGGTATACGTAGAGGTCAGGGTGGAATCCCGTCACACCTCCATCTTCGCCACCCTTAACGTATACAGACACACACACACACACACTCACAAACACACACCACACACACACACCTCAACTCTCTCTCTCTCTCTCTCTCTCTCTCTCTCTCTCTCTCTCTCTCTCTCTCTCTCCCAACTGACCCTAACCATCAATCCTCATATGACGTAGCGCAACGACCTAACCTACTGTGGGGTGGGGTGGTTTGGAGGGTGGGTTGGATAATCACCTACGCGTCTGTGACCCCCCCCCAACTCTGACCTGACATGACCTATGATCGACGTCATAGGTCACGTACAAACCACGACGTTACAGGGACACTACTGTAACGCAGTCTCTCTCTCTCTCTCTCTCTCTCTCTCTCTCTCTCTCTCTCTCTCTCTCTCTCTCTCTCTCTCTCTCTCTCTCTCTCTCTCTCTTAACATGCTGGCGTAACCAACAGTCTCAGCGTTGCAATGTCTGGTCTCGTTCCTATGCAAATCACTCACTTTATATACAATCTCTCTCTCTCTCCCTCTCCCTCCCCCCCTTCCGGTAATTCTGTGTTGCTGAACACTTGTTATATTCCGATGTCAGAGAGAGAGAGAGAGAGAGAGAGAGAGAGAGAGAGAGAGAGAGAGAGAGAGAGAGAGAGAGAGAGAGAGAGAATGGGGGGGGGGGGGACATATGCAAATGCAACGCGACCAGATTGCTAATAAGACGCCGACGACAACATGTACACAGGGATTCGAAGGCGTGTCCAAATGGTTTTTGTTGATTTTGAACAAAAATAATCACATTCACTCCTAGTGGGGTATTTTTTCCCTTCGTACATGAACGGGTTATAATTCCAAAATCAGCATATAATAATAATAATAATAATGATAACAATAATAATAATAATAATAATAATAATAATATAATAATAATGATAATAATAATAATAACAACACATACAAAGGCACACACACACACATACAGAAGATTTATTGTGACCCAATCTTTTGATGGGAGGATCTCTCGCCAAAGGGCCTTACTACACATCTATCATTATTATTAGTCTAAGTAATTTCTCTGTCTCACGATATTCATCTTTCATCACCTGTAGGGTCATATAAGACCCCTGAATATCTAAATACATGATGACACTCCATCGCCCAAAATGTATTCCAAATTGGAAGAAAAAAAAAATATATACAAAACTCCGTTTATATCCGAATTTTATTACCACCCACTTTGGAAAGGCGACTTAGGTCATCCAGCTGTTAATGAGGGGCTTGTCCCACGGTAATGAGGTGTGAGGGGTGGGTTATAATACCCTCATTACTCTTCGTGGATTGGAAATGACACAGTTATCCAAGCAGCTGTGTTTTATTACCACAACAACAAACCAAATGATAAATTACCCGGATTGAGTCTTAAGCCTTTTGGACAACATGAACTCTCCTGTTAATGATAATGGAGTTATCTTGGTAATGCATTCTGACCATGGTAGGGCCCAACGACCTTGTTAGAAAGGTCACCTTTGAGAGGAGAGAGAGAGAGAGAGAGAGAGAGAGAGAGAGAGAGAGAGAGAGAGAGAGAGAGAGAGAGAAGGTATGTCATAGTATCTCTGTGAAGATATAATATCGTTTGGCTCAATCGTCCCCACCATTTACAGAACCCTCAATTAGGTCCCCACCATTCAAAAGGTCCCCCAATCAAGTCCCCACCATTCAAGAGGTCCCCCAATTAAGTCCCCACCATTTAGAGAACCCTCAATTAGGTCCCCACCATTCAAAAGGTCCCCCAATTAAGTCCCCATCATTCAAAAGGTCCCCCAATCAAGTCTCCATCATTCAAAAGGTCCCCCAATCAAGTCCCCATCATTCAAGAGGTCCCCCAATTAAGTCCCCACCATTCAAGGTCCCCTAATTAAGTCCCCACCATTCAAGAGGTCCCCCAATCAAGTCCCCACCCTTCAAGAGGTCCCCAAGGTTACTCACCTCACACTTGTAGGTCCCCTTGTCCTTGCGTTCCAGCTTGCGAATTTTGAGCATGTAAACATTCTCATCTTGCGTCATCTTGAACTTGTCGTCTCCCATTATCTCCTTCCCATTGTGGAACCTGTAAGGGGCAAAGACGAAGGGGATATACATACATATATATATATATATATATATATATATATATATATATATATATATATATATATATATATATATATATATATATATATTGGAAAGGATCACAATTTTGCGCGTGATCAAGATATTCCTATGAGTCCACGGGGGAAAATGAAACACGAAAAGTTGCCAAGTGCACTTTCGTGTAATAATCACATCATCAGGGGAGACACAAGAAAGAAATATAACAGTCTGTTGATATACATCGAAGAGACGAAGCTAGGACGCCATTTGGTAAACATGTATATCAACTGACTGTTATATTTCTCTCTTGCGTCTCCCCTCATGATGTGATTATTACACGAAAGTGCACTTGGGAAATTTTCGTGTTTCATTTTCCCTGTGGACTCACAGGAATATATATATATATATATATATATATATATATATATATATATATATATATATATATATATCACTTCATGCCAGGAGGCAGGAATGCCATGTACATGACCCGTAAGGATCCTACGGGTGGGGTGTATAGAGGCACTAGTTACGATGGGGGAGTAATGAGGGGATCCTACCAATGAGGCAGCTGAGTTATGGGGGAAAAGATGAATGAAGCTATTATCATAAGGCATCAGCAGAGTTATGGAAGAGATAAAAGAGTCGCCATGATTACATATGCATCTATTGGTGGACTAAAACATAAAATGATAGAAACTGAGGGTTTAACTAAGGGAGGAAGAAAAAGCAACAATTCCTACGAGTTAAACACATGCCAGCAGTCGAGTTCTGATGGTGAAGAGAAACATGTGACCTTACTGGAGTAAAATTATGGCATAGGGATAAATAGGGATCAAATGAGAGGTGAGAACAAGGTCTGATGGGAGCTTACGAAGCACTGGAATGAGGGAGAGAATGAGAAGAAAAAGACGCGTCCTGTGAGTAGCATAGAGGGAAAATGGCCTTACAGGAATGAGAGAGAGAGAGAGAGAGAGAGAGAGAGAGAGAGAGAGAGAGAGAGAGAGAGAGAGAGAGAGAGAGAGAGAGAGAGAGAGCAAGTCCTAGAACTGAACCTCTCTCTCTCTCACTGCTACAGTAAACCTGTTCTCATTAGACGTGGGAGAGAGAGAGAGAGAGAGAGAGAGAGAGAGAGAGAGAGAGAGAGAGAGAGAGAGAGAGAGAGAGAGAGAGAGAGAGAGAGACGCGCGTCCTGTGAGTGGTATGGTCAGGTGAGGAGGAGGAGGAGGAGGGAAGGAAGGAAGGAAGGGGCCCTCCCTTCCGTCAGGCGCCCCTTGCGCGTCTACTACACCCACCACTTGGCGTTGGGCCTGGGGCTCCCGGAGACGCGTATCTCGAAGATGTGGTCGTGGCTCATCTTCTTCTCCGTTTCGGCGTCGAGGCCGCGGGTGATCTGGGGCGCGGAGTCTGCCTCCACGCTGAAGAAGTCGGACACCTGACCCATGGGATTAACGGCAACGACCTGTCGACGATGGAGGGGGGGAAACCATCAGGTGAACTCCCTTATACCAACTCCTTGACCTTCCTTGACACACCCTTGAACTCCCTTATACCAACTCCTTCATCTTCCTTGACACACCCTTGAACTCCCTTATACCAACTCCTTGACCTTCCTTGACACACACTTGAACTCCCTTATACCAACTCCTTGTCCTTCACCTTCCTTGACACACCCTTGAACTCCCTTATACCAACTCCTTCACCTTCCTTGACACACACTTGAACTCCCTTATACCAACTCCTTCACCTTCCTTGACACACGCCTGAACTCCCTTATACCAACTCCTTGACCTTGACACACCCTTGAACTCCCTTATACCAACTCCTTCACCTTCCTTGACACACACTTGAACTCCCTTATACCAACTCCTTGATCTTCCTTGACACGCCCTTGAACTCCCTTATACCAACTCCTTGATCTTCCTTGACACGCCCTTGAACTCCCTTATACCAACTCCTTCACCTTCCTTGACACACCCTTGAACTCCCTTATACCAACTCCTTCATCTTCCTTGACACACCCTTGAACTCCCGAATACCAACTCCTTCATCTTCCTTGACACACCCTTGAACTCCCTTATACCAACTCCATCACCTTCCTTGACCTCGACACACCCTTGAACTCCCGAATACCAACTCCATCACCTTCCTTGACCTTGACACACCCTTGAACTCCCTTATACCAACTCCTTCACCTTCCTTGACACACACTTGAACTCCCTTATACCAACTCCTTCACCTTCCTTGACACGCCCTTGAACTCCCTTATACCAACTCCTTCATCTTCCTTGACACACCCTTGAACTCCCGAATACCAACTCCATCACCTTCCTTGACCTTGACACACCCTTGAACTCCCTTATACCAACTCCTTCACCTTCCTTGACACACCCTTGAACTCCCTTATACCAACTCCTTCACCTTCCTTGACCTTGACACACCCTTGAACTCCCAAATACCAACTCCTTCACCTTCCTTGACACACCCTTGAACTCCCTTATACCAACTCCTTCACCTTCCTTGACACACACTTGAACTCCCTTATACCAACTCCTTCATCTTCCTTGACCTTGACACACCCTTGAACTCCCTTATACCAACTCCTTCATCTTCCCTGACCTTGACACACCCTTTCTTTCTTTCTTCCTTTTTCTTCTTTTCTTTCTTTCACTATCCCTTGTTCCCGAGTACAGGTCATGAAGAAGCAGATGACCCCGTCAGGGACCATTCTTTCTCACGTTCTCCGTTTACCCTCTCCCTCCCATTTTCTTTCACACGTTATCTGTCTCCCATCTCCCCCATTTTCTTTCTCACGTTATCTGTGTCTCCACCTCTCCCCCATTTTCTTTCTCACGTTATCTGTGTCCCCACCTTTCCCCCCATTTTCTTTCTCACGTTATCTGTGTCTCCCCTCCCCATTTTCTTTCTCACGTTATCTGTGTCCCCCCCCACCTCTCCCCCATTTTCTTTCTCACGTTATCTGTTTCCTCCCCCACCCCTCTCCCCCATTTTCTTTCTCACGTTATCTGTCCCCTCCCCTTTCCCCATTTTCTTTCCCACGTTATCTGTCCCCTCCCCTTTCCCCCATTTTCTTTCCCACGTTATCTGTCCCCTCCCCTTTCCCCCATTTTCTTTCCCACGTTATCTGTCGCCTCTCCCCCCATTTTCTTTCTGCCTTACCGTATAGCTTCCGCAGTCTCCGGCTTGCATGGACTTGATCTTGAGTGTCCAAGACTTGTTCGAATCCCGGACGAACTGGATTCGGTCCGACTCCTCCAAGGGCTTTCCATCCTTCATCCTGAAGATGACAGAGATAAGAGATAAGACTCATGAGGGGAGATATCGCATAGATAAGACTCATGAGGAGAGATATGGCATAGATAAGACTCATGAGGGGAGATATGGCATAGATAAGACTCATGAGGGGAGATATGGCACAGATAAGACTCATGAGGAGAGATATGGCATAGATAAGACTCATGAGGGGAGATATGGCACAGATAAGACTCATGAGGGGAGATATGGCACAGATAAGAACTCATGAGGGGAGATATGGCATAGATAAGACTCATGAGGGGAGATATGGCATAGATAAGATTCATGAGGGGAGATATGGCATAGATAAGAACTCATGAGGGGAGATATGGCATAGAAAGACTCATGAGGGGAGATATGGCATAGATAAGACTCATGAGGGGAGATATGGCATAGATAAGACTCATGAGGAGAGATATGGCACAGATAAGACTCATGAGGGGAGATATGGCATAGATAAGACTCATGAGGGGAGATATGGCATAGATAAGATTCATGAGGAGAGATATGGCATAGATAAGACTCATGAGGGGAGATATGGCATAGATAAGACTCATGAGGGGAGATATGGCATAGATAAGACTCATGAGGGGAGATATGGCATAGATAAGACTCATGAGGGGAGATATGGCACAGATAAGACCCATGAGGGGAGATATGGCATAGATAAGACTCATGAGGGGAGATATGGCATAGATAAGACTCATGAGGGGAGATATGGCATAGATAAGACTCATGAGGGGAGATATGGCATAGATAAGACCCATGAGGGGAGATATGGCATAGATAAGACTCATGAGGGGAGATATGGCATAGATAAGACTCATGAGGGGAGATATGGCATAGATAAGACTCATGAGGGGAGATATGGCATAGATAAGACTCATGAGGGGAGATATGGCATAGATAAGACTCATGAGGGGAGATATGGCATAGATAAGACTCATGAGGGGAGATATGGCACAGATAAGACTCATGAGGGGAGATATGGCATAGATATGACTCATGAGGGGAGATATGGCATAGATAAGACTCATGAGGGGAGATATGGCATAGATAAGACTCATGAGGGGAGCTATGGCATAGATAAGACTCATGAGGGGAGATATGGCATAGATAAGACTCATGAGGGGAGATATGGCATAGATAAGACTCATGAGGGGAGATATGGCATAGTGAGGGATGAGGACGCTATCGAATGAGGGAGGACCCGATAGTTATGAGTGTCAGTAATGGAAAATATGAGGGAAATATGAGGGGAAATGTACTCGAAAATCTAAGGAAAAGAAATGAATAGATATGGATGGAACGTAGATGAATAAACATGATTCATAAATATTTATGTGTGTGTGTGTGTGTGTGTGTGTGTGTGTGTGTGTGTGTGTGTGTCCATTCTACTTAATTTGAATCAACATACACATGCAATCGTACCGCAAACAATACATTTGGGGAAAAAAAAAACACAAATCCCTCATATCTTTCCACCTCCCAGAACCTATACAAACACACACTCCAACACCTACAACACTCCACGTACAACCCATCTACATACAACACACACACACAAACATCACATCCCTTAAAAACTCGCCATGAACACACAGGCTACGTCACAACCTCCCGTACATAAATACAGCTACATGTAACCTCCTCACACAGACACAACACACATATAAACACCGTCCACAACACAACCCATCCTAAGGACACAACAACCCACAACCCACAACTCTTCTCCTTTTCCCAGGGCGTGCGCCGCTACCACACTCTCACGGTAATGGAGTTTAGGCTATTACACACACAGACACACACACACACACACACACACAGACACATATACACACACACGAATGAGGTCACAGTAGCTTACCAGTTTCAGGGGGGTGACCCTGCCATGACCTTTGACCTCTATATATGACCTCTTGACCTTGTCTGAACGATGGCAGGCGATGACACACACCAGTCTTTTTTTTTTCGTGACATTTCTTCCTTTTTTTTTCCTAACACATCTGGATCATTTAAGAATTGTATTTGCCTTTTTTTTTTCCTCAATTCAGCAGCGGCGTACAGCATTATTCCGACCATTTAAAGTTTTTCTAAGTTTTTACATTTTTAAAAAAAAGGATGTTTAT
>NC_092235.1:23134975-23137475 GCF_036320965.1 Panulirus ornatus
CTATGTACTTACGCCCATTCCTTTTGCCCTCATACAGACATACTAATAAGCCCTCCAACACGCTGGTAAGATGGCAGGAGGAGGAGGGTGGGAGAGGGGTCTCTCTCTCCCTCTCTCTCTCTCTCTCTCTCTCTCATTACCCTAATGGATTCACCTTTAGTTGCCGTTTCCCGCCTTCGCGAGGTAGCATCAGGCACAGGGTGAGCGGGGGAGGAGGAGGGGGGGGGGGGTTTGAAGGAGCAAGAGCTCTTCGCTTGGCTCCCTTCTCCGTTCCCATTTGGGATGTAGTAATACAAGAGGGGAGGATTCTTCTAACCTGCTGTATAATTTATAGTCACTAAATACGTATCAAAAATGGTTCATAATATATATATTCACTGAGTACGTATAAATAATTTCCCCAAATACGTCATTTTTGCTAATCTTTCTAATATTTCCCCAATAAACTCAATTCTAATCACCTTTTTTTTTTTATAGCAAGTTTATGTATGTCGTAAACATCATTTCATAAGTGACTGAAATAATGCTCAAAGTCAACACTGAAAATCAGGATGGAGAAAACTCAAAATAAGACTCAATCATACTCAAATTTATTCAAGAGGTATTATATTCTTTACATTCTACATGAGGGTCTAAATTATTCGAACAAAATTTCAATATTCAATTTACGAATTCTAAAAAAAAGAAAAAAAAATTGATGGATCTAATGATTTCCCGGTTTTCAAATAAACCAGTTTTGAAACTCTTATGTTTTCCAGTCAATCAAATCAATCAGCTTTAAGTTTACACTGAAAGGATTTGGTGTGTAAATCGTGAAGGAACACATAATGAACAATTCTAAAAAGAGACAATAATTGAGTAAATATTCAGTGTATATATAAATGGGTAGAGCCACGTCAGGTATTCGTAAATATAAAAGAAAAGTATCTTAGAAGAAAAGAAATCAGCCAACCAAAAATTGGCACTTTTACTGTAAACACTTTAAAAATCCATGGAAAAAATATTGGTCGACAGGAAAACAATTTACATGACACAGTAAATGCAGTCTGTTTACAGCACCTACACCGGCGCATAGAAGAACCATTAGGGAGGGCCCAAACGGGAGCACGTGAGTCTGTTTACAAAACAAACACATCCGGGGATTCTTAGGTACAGACGCTTCAAGGGGAAGGCAACCACCATGATATAATCTTTATCGTTAAATATCTAATTGATCGTTACAGTTATCATTCTATGAGGCCATTCGACGTAATAGATTTTTCATTCTAATTGGACCGGAATGGATAAAAAAAGAAAGCTAAACTCTGCATTCGATCATAATCGCTTAAAAGAGAAAGGTTTTCAAATTGCCATGCACTTATGGACGATACTGAATTCACTTCCTCATTACTTATACATTCAGATCTCCCTAGCATAATAGTTACTTAAATACCCACTCGTTAATCCAGTGATGGACGGGTGAACGAGGTGCAAGATGAACTACATGTTTGGATGCAATACAGTGCTAGACTTAGTCCTGAATATTTATTATAGATATTTATCAAAGATCAAGAGGATAGCACAGATCTTGGGACACAATATTCCCTTCCGTCCGTATGACAAAACGAAAACAAAACACACAAAAACATTCTCCAGATACGACTAAACAAATAACAATAGTTTGGAAACGATTATAACCAGTTTGCGCTCATGACCCTTAACCTAATTAGGGTTATAAACACCTGGAGAAATACCGTCCAGTCCAGACCAAGTGGAGTGGTTGTACACAACCAGGAAGATCTTGAGCATGGCCAGCAAGATTAAGAAGAGGAATATTGACCGGATTACCGTCATGTTATCATTAATAACATCAGTTAGAGACTGACTCGCCATCTTGAAAGTAAAGCTTAATAACCCCTTTCAAACAGGTGACAATACAGGGCGTTGAAGAAAAAAAAGAGATGGCGTTGACAGAAGAAGAAAAAACGAGTATCAATCTTCAGGTTTCAATCCTATTCTTAACGGACCTGATAGTGTCCTATGTATATATTTCAATCCCCCTTCCTTGTACCACACTTGATGCGTCTATACAGTATATACACACACACACAACAGCTGGTGGTATTAAGAGTAACGCGAGGTAAATTCTCGTTTTCAGGGCGGCAGTTTGTGTTCACGTCTGCATTGAGAATTAAAATCACTTTTTCTTTTTCTCTCTCTTTCTTTCTTGTTGAGTTTTTTTTTTCTTACAATGGCCGACCTTCGCCAGTGTACCAAGCTACGCTTGGTACATTCCTTGGCACGAGTCGCATCAAGGAAAACAATATCTTCTTGGCCAGAATGTGTGTGTGTGTGTGTGTTACTCGTATATTACAACCTCCCACACTCTTCGCTTGGTCAACACCTTTCTTTGTTCGAGTTTGCCTCAACTTCTCCCTCTTAATTTGCTACAAACGCTGCTTCTTTCGCATTCACTCCTGATGGATCTTGAAATGGTGCTGGTGTCTTTGGATTCTTCAGT
>NC_092235.1:23139975-23232475 GCF_036320965.1 Panulirus ornatus
TCGTATAAAAACTGAGACCTGGTTTCTGGACTCGTATAAAAACTGAGACCTGGTTTTCTGGACTCGTATAAAAACTGAGACCTGGTTTCTAGACTCGTATAAAAACTGAGACCTGGTTTTCTGGACTCGTATAAAAAGTGAAACCTGGTTTCTGGACTCGAGTAGACGTGAGACCAGTTCTCCGGAATCGTGTAGAAGTGAGACAAATTTTCCAAATGACATCCATTACACAATATGGCTTCTGATCTAAATGTTTGGTTCCAACTTTGATCCATTCAAGTTTCTTCTTTTTTTTTTCTTCACGATGGAATGAAGCTTCGCTGACGGACTATCCTATTCCACATCAAGGATAGCCCTTAAGTGAAGCAATATAAGTGTAGTAAAGTACTAAAGAAAGTAAGATGAGAAGAGGAAAGCTTTCAAAAAGCTTTGAAAGGGACCCGGAAAATTCACCTTCTTAAAAATTACCTTTCGGTCTCTGCTTTCGGGAAAGACATTAGAACTTAGGGAATTCCAAAGTTGCTTTCGGGAAAGACATTAGAACTCAGGGAATTCCAAAGTTACTTTCGGGAAAGAAATTAGAACTCAGGGAATTCCAAAGTTACTTTCGGGAAAGAAATTAGAACTTAGGGAATTCCAAAGTTACTTTCGGGAAAGAAATTAGAACTTAGGGAATTCCAAAGTTGCTTTCGGGAAAGAAATTAGAACTTAGGGAATTCCAAAGTTGCTTTCGGGAAAGAAATAAGAACTTAGGGAATTCCAAAGGTTTAGCGGTGTAAGGAAAGACACGGAGATCAAAACTGCCCACACTCCCTTTGGGGGCTGCCAACGGCCACATTGTGATGAAGTGACACAGAAGTGTGCCAAGTATTCAGTAGTGTAGCTAATGTTGTGGGGGGTACACAGGCATCCAACCCTCAGGAGCAAAAAAAAAAAAAAAAAAGAAAAAAAAAACACGCAGCAATATCTATAAGATAAAGGAATGGAGGAACCAACACTACAGCGAAAGGCAAGCCAGTCCAATTCTGATGTCAGTTTGACACAGCGGACACTAAGTTAGAGTGCTCTAACCCATTACAAACGAATTCTTACAACCTTGTTAACGAGGTCGTACTCCGTTACTACATTATTTAACGATCTCGTTGTTGTTGTTTTTATCTATATATGAAGCCAAAATGTAAATACACAATACGGAGAGATATAAGAATAAACAATGCAAGACAGACATCATACTTAATCACTGAAAATACACCACTCGCTCCCAAAAGGTTTCAAAGGGGAGAGAAAAAGGCATATATGTAAAATATATGTACACAAGAACATGAAGATAGAACTTGTGTTTGTAAACCAATTTTACAATTTCTGTACAGAATATTCTGTCTTCTTCTTCCTCTTCGTATATTTCTTTTCTTTTTTCCCCCATTGTGGTACTTTCCTCCATCTTCTGCTAATGACCCAGCTCTTCCCTTCCCTTCCCTTCCCCCCGCCCTTTCAAAATGACACACGAAAACGCTCACGTACGATAAACAACCCTTTATCACCCATTAGAATAGCAAATTACTCTTTTGGACGGATGAAAAGCTCACGATAATCTTTGGACTTCGCGAAACTTTCCCTCTCTTCAAAATCCGGGCGGACACGCACACAAACACACGCTTAATCTCTCTCTCTCTCTCTCTTCCCCCCCCCCCCCCACTTTCAACTACCAGTCCTTATATAAGGCTCGACCAACGACGCTGCCCCCCAACCCCCACCTCTTAAAACGTTCAAGTGGGGGCAGAGAATAGCTGCGTCTGCATACACAGCAACCCCCCCATCCTTTTCCCCCACCACTTAAACCAACCACTTAACCCTTGCCCCTTCAACATCAATTGTTATCATGGAACATATGCCGATCGATCGCTGTTTGTGAGAGATGAGTCTTGTGTATTTAGCCTGGGCATTTTCGCGTGTTGGTGTTTACCCTCGGAAATTCCCCTCCCCGTTTTCTGTTGCGCGAGCGCTCAATCCCTTTGTTTATACTAATAAAATTGGTTCTGCTCGAATCGTCTGCGGTATCTGTGGGGCCCTGACTTTTACACGATGGAATAAATTAATATTCTGTCTTGTCTTAGATTTACACTCGTGTTTACGTCTGCAGTTTCCCTCCAAACTGAATATATTATTTACAATTATTCCTTTTACATAAATAAATTGTGGAGAATGAATGACACGTACATCCCTAGTTTCTCATGTGATTATTTTTTGATTATTCATTTACTTATCATACTTAACCGCCGTCTCCCGCGTTAGCTAGGTAGCGCAAGGAAACAGACGAGGCCCAACCCACCCACATACACATGTATATACATAAACGCCCACACACACACACACACACACACATATATATTTCAACGTATACAAACATATACATACACAGACATACACTTCTATACACATGTACATATCCATACTTACTGCCTTCATCCATTCCCGTCGCCACCCCGCTACACACGAAGTAGCATTCGTGTGTGGCAGTGTTTTGATATATATATATATAAATTTACATATGTAACATCGGTGGTCATATCTTTAGTAATCTTCCTATCTACATGTGTCTATCATTATTGTAGGTGTGATAAATGTCTTAATCAAACGCGTATTGGAGCACGTCCCATGTTTTTATAAGCGGTATGGCACCTCTATACCACGACTGAGCGACCCTTAAGCACGACGGTACGACTCTTAAGCACGACGGTACGACCCTTAATCACGCTTGTACGACCCTTGAGCACGACTGAAATTGTCCTGAGCTAGTTCACAGCGAATGTTCGATAGAAATCGTAAAAGTTTGTGTGTCTTACTCACAACATCTTTTAATCAAAATATCAAACTTAAGCGAGCATTTCTATGAGCCAGGCGAATCCTAAGTTCGAAAGTTCCAATCCAGTAAGATCACGCCAGGTTTAAGGTGTGTATATAATCTTTGTGTGTGTGTGTGTGTGTGTGTATATATATATATATATATATATATATATATATATATATATATATATATATATATATATATTATTTATTTTTTTATTATACTTTGTCGCTGTCTCCCGCGTTTATATATATATATATATATATATATATATATATATATATATATATATATATATATATATATATATATATATATATATATATATAAGTTCCCAAGTGCACTTTCGTGTAATAATCACATCATCAGGGGAGAGATACAAGAAAGAAATATAACAGTCAGGTGATATACAATGAAGAGTGAACTGGGTACGTGTTCTGATGTCATCGTCAAGGCATTAAAAGAATGAGGACAAACAACTTGTAAACAACGAGAACATAAACAGGAATTAGACGGAAATAAAAAGAAGCTTAAAAACAACGTGTAGTGTTTTATTGCAGCTGAAATACTCTACTTACCACAATTTACGAAATTTTAAGAATTCAAATTCATGGTTTCAAAAGCTATTTCTGGTCTCGCTGACATAAGGTTTAAATAATATCTATTTCTGACTTGAAACTAAAGTAAACTATACATGTTTGGGGGTTCTTTCAGGGTTGTGTTATCCCAATTCACTTCATTTGTTCTATTTCTTCACTCTACCTGATCGACTGTTATCTTACTCTCCCACATCGTCGAGCAAACAGTGATTAGGTTACCATCAATAGCATCTTAAATATCACCATCTTCACTATATTCTGTCTCGTTCACCCTCGCCTACCTTCACTATCAACATCCTCACTATATTCTGTCTCGTTCACCTTCGCCTATCTTCACTATCAACATCCTCACTATATTCTGTCTCGTTCACCTTCGCCTATCTTCACTATCAACATCTTCACTATATTCTGTCTCGTTCACCCTCGCCTATCAACCAATTGATAACCCCATTCTCTATCTCTCCCATTTATCATGATTATCTCTGCCTACCAGTCTTCACATTTATCATCATATCTAGTTATGTAATCTCTCAATTAACTGATAATTTACTCACCATTTATAACATCAACGCAGCCGACAGTGGCATTATCTTCCCCTCCAACAAGATTATCTTTATTCCTCATTTACTCTATCATTATCACTACCCAAAGCGGTGTAATCTAACGTATCCTTATCTTACCATCCATCTATCGCTTCTAATGTACTGACAACATAAGTCTAACACCATTAACATCACCAGTATCTCCTATATACGCCACTAACCCCATCATGAACACTCGTCTCCACCATCATCCCTATCTCTAATCACTATCCTTATCAAATCCCCATCTCTAATCACTATCCTTATCAAATCCCCATCTCTAATCACTATCCTTATCTATCCCTAGCCTCAACTACCTCACTAACAAACCCCTTTGACTATCACTTCATCTCCAGGTTCTATTACCCTCATCATCTCCCCCCCTCATCATCCTAAGCCAATCTGGTCCCCTCCTGACAATGTCACTCACGTATACACACATCCCTTATCTTTCCTATCATCATGATTCCGCTCTCATCATCATCAATGATATCACTATTATCATCACTATCATCATTATCTACCTGAGTGTTCTAAAAAGGATGCTATCTCCTCCCAAGTGTTTGATTGAGCGTGGAGTTTTGTCGTCTATATGTGGCGAGAAGTGTTGTTGGATGCACCTCGAGTATCGTGGCTCTGACGTTAGCTGGATGGGTCGATCGTCTCAGTGTGGAGGTAAAACATGTGTGGTGGTTTATGGTGTGTGCTGTCCAACACCCACCACACACACCCAGCTGTGTGGCGCTATACTCTTACCAGTCCACCACACCCAGATGTGTGGCGCTATACTCTACCACTCCACCACACCAGCTGTGTGGGCTCTCCGCCACTCCACCACACCAGCTGTGTGGGCTCTCCACCACACCACCTGTGTGGGCCCTCCACCACACCAGCTGTGTGGCGCCACCAAACGCTTCGAGACTCAGACCCACCACAGTGTCCGGACACCTGTCCGTGGCTCCGACTTGGGCCTCGCGGTGTTGGGTCTATTAATACCTTTGCTTTGCCTGCCTGTTGGCCAGTCCACTTGGGCAAGAACAACACTGTGCTCTCCGTCCCGTAGCGCCAATCCACCCCTAATCCTCGGACGAACGAGGATAAGAAGCGCTTATCCACAACTCTCACAAACGTATTGACCTAATTTGATGATATAACTACTTCCTATAATAATTACTACCTCACTAATGAGGCTACTCAAGAAGAGTCGACTCTAACCACCCCTCCCTTCCCTCTTCTTATCATCAATTCACCCTCGAACGTGATGTCACAACACTTGAGCGCAAACAACTTTAACAACCGTCCTACCCCTTCCGTAACAAGAACCTCGTCCCCCCCCCCCCCCCCCCCACCTTACTTTTCACAACACAGAGCAGGTGTTGTTTGCACTTAACATCTTCCTGGTCCCCTCGGAGAATGCTGAATATAAAAAAAAAGGCCAATTAAAATGAGAGGCAAAGTGACGCGGAGAGAGAGAGAGAGAGAGAGAGAGAGAGAGAGAGAGAGAGAGAGAGAGAGAGAGAGAGAGAGAGAGAGAGGTTCGTGGTTCCGTCTTCGTCAAAGCCCTCCGTGAAAACCTCTTTATTTCAAGAGATGTTTTGACAAATGTCTTTTTATAAACCACAAGGAGAGGTTGGGCACCTGTGGCTGACGCTGGCCACACAACATTTGAAGAACACTTATAGAAGAACACTTACAGAAGAACACTTACAGAAGAACATTCACAGAAGAACACTTACACAAGAACATTTACAAAAGAACACTTACAGAAGAAGGAACATTAACTGAAGAACATTTACAGAACATTTACAGAAGAACACTTACAGAAGAAGGAACATTAACTGAAGAACATTTACAGAAGAACACTTACAGAAGAAGTAACATTTACAGAACATTTACGGAACACTTACAGAAGAACACTTATAGAACACTTACACAGCGTATGTGTGTGTGTGTGTGTGTGTGTGTGTGTGTGTGTGTGTGTGTGTGTGTGTGTGTGTGTGTGCTGGCAAGGCGGAAAACGACATCTGCTGGCGACGCTAAGAACGAAAAGAAGGAAAACCAACAGTGGCTAGGCTTTGATCACAACGTGGGCGAGGGGGGAGGAGGGAAGATTCGTGGGGAGGGAGGGAGGAGGGGGCCTTGGAGGAGGAAAAGGAGGAGTGGGCCTTGGAGGAGGAAAAGGAGGAGGGGGTTGGGGGGGAGCGGCGGCCCATGGGCCTTGGAGGAGGAAAGAGGGGGGGAGGGCGGCCCAAGGTAAACAGTAATAAGAGGGGGGACGCCGCGTCGTCCTCCCCCTCCTTCAATCTCCTATGTAAACAAGGCCTGTCAAGCAGGAGAGCACACACGCCTTGTGGCGCAGCAGGCCACACGTGTTTGCAGTCTAATCAATTATAAGTTAAAAAAGAAAAAATATATATATATAAAAAGAAAATCATAAGTTTCACCTAAAAGGCTAAAAAAAAAAGTGTATCGTATCTTCACGAGGTTAAGTAATCTAGGAATAATGTAATTTAAATGTAATTTCCTACGAGGTTAAGTAATCTAGGCAAAATGTAATCTAAAGGTAATTTCTTACGAGGCTAAGTAATCTAGGCATAATGTAATTTAAATGTAATTTCCTACGAGGCTAAGTAATCTAGACATAATGGAATCTAAAGGTAATTTCCTACCAGGCAAAGTAATCGAGGTTAAGTAATCTAGGCATAATGTAAAGGTAATTTCCTACCAGGCAAAGTAATCGAGGTTAAGTAATCTAGGCATAATGTAATCTAAATGTAATTTCCCACGAGGCTAAGTAATCTAGGCATAATGTAATTTAAATGTAATTCCCTACGAGACTAAGTAATCTAGGCATAATGTAACCTAAGGTAATTTGCCACGAGGCTAAGTAATGTAAGCAATAAATATAATCCAAACGTAATTTCCTACGAGGCTAAGTAATCTACGCTTAATATAACCTCAAGGTAATATAACCCATTTAAAAAAAACGCACACATAATACTCAACCCCATTAAAGCCAATGATGAAGTGGGATTACAACACATGCGAGCTAGGGAGGGAGTGAGGGAGTGAGTGAGGAGTGAGGAGGATTTCGAAAGAAAACGGGAAGCGAGAGGGTAAACTCCGGTACGCAAGAGGGGTTTACGCGGATTTAAACCCTAGAGGAATTTTTTTCAAGAGAGACCACTTGGGTACGAAGGCTTGAAATTCACGTGAGGGGGGGGGGGCGACGTTGGGGGGAAGGGGGGAAGGGGGGAGAGGGGGGGAAAGAGGGAATACAACACCATTAGCCTTGGCTTTTTTTCCGAGAGATTTCTGACGAGGTGAATGGGGGATTGGGGGGGGGATGGGGATTTGGGGGGGGGGATGGGAAGAGATTCTCATGCGGGTTCTTCTCTGTTGGCAGTGTTTGACAACAACATCCACCCCCCCCTCCTTTCCCTTCCCCCATCCCCACACGCCCCCCTTGGGTGTTCTTAGAGGGGGGTGAGGGGGGGGTGTTTGTTAAATATGTTGGCAGGGCACTTCCCTTCCTATCTATCCTATCTATCTACCTACGAGTACCTTCCCATCTATCCTATCTATCTACCTAGGAGTACCTTCCTATCTATCCTATCTATCTACCTAGGAGTACCTTCCTATCTATCCTATCTATCTACCTAGGAGTACCTTCCTATCTATCCTATCTATCTACCTACGGGTACCTTCCTATCTATCCTATCTATCTACCTACGAGTACCTTCCTATCTATCCTATCTATCCACCTACGAGTACCTTCCTATCTATCCTATCTATCTACCTACGAGTACCTTCCTATCTATCCTATCTATCTACCTACGAGTACCTTCCTATCTATCCTATCTATCTACCTACGGGTACCTTCCTATCTATCCTATCTATCTACCTACGAGTACCTTCCTATCTATCCTATCTATCTACCTACGGGTACCTTCCTATCTATCCTATCTATCTACCTACGGGTACCTTCCTATCTATCCTATCTATCTACCTACGAGTACCTTCCTATCTATCCTATCTATCCACCTACGAGTACCTTCCTATCTATCCTATCTATCTACCTACGAGTACCTTCCTATCTATCCTATCTATCTACCTACGAGTACCTTCCTATCTATCCTATCTATCTACCTACGGGTACCTTCCTATCTATCCTATCTATCTACCTACGAGTACCTTCCTATCTATCCTATCTATCTACCTACGGGTACCTTCCTATCTATCCTATCTATCTACCTACGGGTACCTTCCTATCTATCCTATCTATCTACCTACGAGTACCTTCCTATCTATCCTATCTATCTACGAGACCCAATGAGGAGATTTGGCAAAAGAACACGAGAGAGAGAGAGAGAGAGAGAGAGAGAGACCCCCAACCATCATGCTTAGGTGCAAGACAATTATATAATTCTCTATTTATTCGTTATTAAGGCGAGATCATACTTATCTTCGTACCGTGAGCAGTTAGATTCATGTGTTATTAACCCTTACTGGTAGATTCGACCAGGCTTGAGTTAAGTTCGGGTCGATATATACATTTTTTTTGAGGTTACTGAGCGAGCTTCGATGGCGCGTAATGAGAGTACGATAGAAAATGGGAGACAGAGAATGTCTCTCTCTATCCCAGTGTTACAGGTGGCTGTCGTACGATAGAAAATGGGAGACAGTGTCTCTCTAACCCAGTGTTACAGGTGGCTGTCGTACGATAGAAAATGGGAGACAGAGAATGTCTCTCTCTATCCCACTGTTACAGGTGGCTGTCGTACGATATAAAATGGGAGACAGTGTCTCTCTAACCCAGTGTTACAGGTGGCTGTCGTACGATAGAAAATGGGAGACAGAGAATGTCTCTCTCTATCCCACTGTTACAGGTGGCTGTCGTACGATAGAAAATGGGAGACAGTGTCTCTCTATCCCAGTGTTACAGGTGGCTGTCGTACGATAGAAAATGGGAGACAGAGAATGTCTCTCTCTATCCCACTGTTACAGGTGGCTGTCGTACGATAGAAAATGGGAGACAGAGAATGTCTCTCTCTATCCCACTGTTACAGGTGGCTGTGGGGTGGGTGGGACATCGCGTTAGTTAAGGAGGAAGCAGCTGTCATGTGTGTGGCGCGGGTAAACAAAGAAAAAAAAAAAAGGACAGGACAGTGAGGACAAAGGAATGAAACCTGACAGTGACTGAGGGAGAGAGAGAGAGAGAGAGAGAGAGAGAGAGAGAGAGAGAGAGAGAGAGAGAGAGAGAGAGAGAGAGAGAGACAATGGTCTTGGGGAGCCAAAATAGACCATGTCTGTTGTGGCTCAACTTGGCAGAGGAGATGAGCCTCACTTCTTGCATACGAGAGGGTCAGAGAGAAGAAGTCATGTGATCATAGTGCTACGTGCTGGCCTGAGCCTTTACCATAGCCGTTTACACGAGTTTACATGAGTGTACACGAGTTTACATGAGTGTAGACGAGTTTACATGAGTGTACATGAGGTTACATGAGTGTACATGAGGTTACATGAGTGTACATGAGGTTACATGAGTTTACATGAGTGTACACGGGGTTACACGAGTTTACATGAGTGTACATGAGGTTACATGAGTTTACATGAGTGTACACGGGGTTACACGAGTTTACGGGAGTGTACACGAGTTTACATGAATGTACATGAGGTTACATGAGTTTACGTGAGTGTACACGGGGTTACACGAGTTTACGTGAGTGTACACGAGGTTACGCGAGTTTACATGAGTGTACACGAGTTTACACGAATTTGAGCGAGTTTACATGAGTGCACACGAGCTTACATGAGTTTACATGAGTGTTACACGAGGTTACGCGAGTTTACAAGAATTTACACGAGTTTACATGAGTTTACACAAGTGTACATGAGTTTATATGAGTGTACACGAGCTTACACAAGTTTACATGAGTTCACACGAGTTTACATGAGTTCACACGAGTTTACAAGAGAAACGCAGACAACAGGAGGCCCGTTTTCTACCTCTTTCAACAGGAATACATAACGAATAATAATAATTCAACTACAACAAGAAATTAATGTGGAAATCAATACACATTAAGAGATCTCCCTCCCTCCCATATATACATATATATATATATATATATATATATATATATATATATATATATATATATATATATATATTAGAAAGATAAACTCCCAAAGACTTGGCAATATTGTCGTAAAAGTATCTGACGAAGCTCTGATTGGCTAAGGTTGATCTATTCCCAAGGACGAAGGAGTCTGATTGGCTAGTGTCGATTTACCCCCAAGGATGAAGGACTCTGATTGGCTTGGGTCGATTCATTCCCACGGACGAAGGATTCTGATTGGCCAACGTCGATGGCATTTCAAAACCATTGGGCTATGAGCGGCCAGCTGGCGCACGGCCTTCCTCCCCCCCATGGGCCATCGCCGTTGCCCACCTCCAGACAGAAGCACCAGGAGTCACATCTGGCCCACAGTTACGTTAAGAGTAAAAGAAAACGGGGGGAAAAAAACGAGAAAAACGCAGCGTTCGAGTGAGGGCGAATTCGACTCGTACTATCGTGTATACACCCACACAGTGGACGACCTGAGGTGTGACTTTAATATCTTCGTAATTTTGAAGGCCCATCAAAGGTATATTATCATTCATCTCTACACCTAAATTTTTCGCACATATTCGCCATTTCCCGCGTCAGCGAGGTAGCGTTAAGACCAGAGGACTGAGCCTTAGAGGGAAAAATCCTCATTGGGCCCCCTTTCTCTGTTCCTTTTTTTGGAAGAGTAAAAACTGAGAGAGAGAGAGAGAGAGAGAGAGAGAGAGAGAGAGAGAGAGAGAGAGAGAGAGTGTGTGTGTGTGTGTGTGTGTGTATAATTAGGTAATTTTCTAGCAACATATCCTGACATTATCCATAAAAAACCCCACAATTACCTTTTTTTTTTCAGTAATTCAACAATTTATGTTGTTTGAGATCTTTTATCAGACTTCAACACCTCTCGCGAAATTACATTCTATTTTCTGTTATAAACTGTTATAAAAGTTGAGTGAGAGTATCAATTATGATATGTAAATAATAACATTAATCACGATTGGTAAACAATAATACTGATTATGATCTGTAAATAATAATATTAATCATATGTAAATAACAATTCAAAACGACGATTCGGGAAAAAAAAAAAATACTTTAAAATTAATAAAATTTATCTTTTGGCCATTTTTTTTTATATAAATTTTAGGAGACTTTCATTCAAGAATTAACTTTAAAATGAATGAAATTCATCTTTTGGCCATTTTTTTTATATAAATTTAATGGACCTTAACTTAAAAATTGGACCAAATAGCAATTTGTAGATAAATTTATTTTCGTCAATTTCTATTCCACAAATTTGAAAATTACTCACGACTCTCAGAAATCCTTTTGAACCTGTATCACCAAAGGTAAAAATCACATAATAAATACACGAGTTAATGAACATGACGAAAGTTTAGAAAAAACGTAATTTTGATACATCTTTTTATGGTTACTTGACAAGAAAATGCGTTCTGATGAATACAGATGTCTTATATTCCTCTTGTATGAAATTCTACAACACCCTTATGGGGGAAAAAAAAAAAACTCGCTTCTGTAACATGATCTTATCTTCTACGTAAAAACTCACACAGAAAAGGGGAAAAAAAAATTAAGAATACTGACAAAAAAAATCAGTTTAAAATTTATCAGAAATTTTGAATAAACGCCATAAAACCAAGTGACTTTGATACAAATATAAAAATGATGGTTATATTTGTTAATGTGAAAAAAAAATATAACGAATTATGACTACGATTTTGTTAATATTTCTGAAAAAATCAAAAATCATGGGCATAAATTTTAAGATTTTTCAATAATGAGAATAATGGCCATATACATCTATATAAAATCAGAATAATAATGACAAACACTTAATAAAAAACTAACAATAACGGCCATGATTCTGTCGACATTTATCAAATTATTACGATAAATTTAAACACGTAAATTTACATATGTAAATGAACAGGAAAGAAAAAAGAAATTTCTCATTTTCTTCCGAACCAAAAAGACGGAGACTTAAATAAACTCCTTACCAAAAGACGCAATGACAGACTAGGCCCTTCACACGTCGGTTCCGGGGGGCATAAAACCAAAAATAAAACTGGTTTATCGTCTGCCTCTCTCTCTCTCTCTCTGCACGAGTGTGTGTGTGTGTGTGTGTGTGTGTGTGTCAGCAAGCACCACTCCATCCTTCACATCCAAGTTTGGTTTATGCCTCGTAAAAGTTCAAACCACAAGCACTGGATTTCCTCTCTCTCTCTCTCTCTCTCTCTCTCTCTCTCTCTCTCTCTCTCTCTCTCTCTCTCTCTCTCTCTTTCATACACATATCTTCTTTTTTTTTCTCTCTCTCTCTCATACACATATCTTCTTTTTTCTCTCTCTCTCTCCTTCCAATTCTTCTAAGTTAAGACTAAATCAGCGTGAAAGGATCCATATTCTTATTATTTTCTTTCGCTACATATTTTTTGTTCCGTAATGCCGAACCAGAGGGGATGTTGGGGGGGGGGATAAGGGGTTTAAACAGAAACCGGAAAATCGGTTTACTGCGCAACAGAAGCAGGAAAATCTGTTCACTGCGCAACAGAAGCAGGAAAATCTGTTCACTGCGCAACAGAAACAGGAAAATCTGTTCACTGCGCAACAGAAACAGGAAAATATGTTCACTGCGCAACAGAAACAGGAAAATCTGTTCACTGCGCAACAGAAACAGGAAAATCTGTTCACTGCGCAACAGAAACAGGAAAATCTGTTCACTGCGCAACAGAAACAGGAAAACCTGTTTACTGCGCAACAGAAACAGGAAAATCTGTTTACTGCGAAACAGAAACAGGAAAATCTGTTTACTGCGCAACAGAAACAGGAAAATCTGTTTACTGCGAAACAGTAACAGGAAAATCTGTTTACTGCGCAACAGAAACAGGAAAATCTGTTTACTGCGCAACAGAAACAGGAAAATGTGTTCACTGCGCAACAGAAACAGGAAAATCTGTTCACTGCGCAACAGAAACAGGAAAATCTGTTTACTGCGCAACAGAAACAGGAAAATCTGTTCACCGCGCAACAGAAACAGGAAAATCTGTTTACTGCGCAACAGAAACAGGAAAATCTGTTTACTGCGAAACAGAAACAGGAAAATCTGTTTACTGCGCAACAGAAACAGGAAAATCTGTTCACTGCGCAACAGAAGCAGGAAAATCTGTTTACTGCGCAACAGAAACAGGAAAATCTGTTTACTGCGCAACAGAAACAGGAAAATCTGTTTACTGCGCAACAGAAACCAGCAAATACAGGGTAAGTTACGAGTTCACCATCACACCGCCGTTACGAGTATTATTTCCCGTGTCTATAACTTTCACATCTAAAAATTTGAACATTTATGAACCTTTATTTTTTTGGCATGGGTTCAGCATTTCAAGTCTGAAACATTCACATGAAATGCTTCAAAGCTCAAAACGCAAGATGTCATATGGTTCCAAACGCCACCGAGAGCAATGCCCTTTTTTGCACCCGGGGGCTTCGAAACCTCAATTCGGATCCAAAGCCTTTCAATACATCTGTCGAACCCTGGCGCTTCGCTGAAGCTTCATCTGTATGAAACAAACGGACCCGTAACATCATCTCTCAATGGCGCTATACATCATCTCTTAATCTCCAAATGAGAGAGAGAGAGAGAGAGAGAGAGAGAGAGAGAGAGAGAGAGAGAGAGAGAGAGAGAGAGAGAGAGAGAGAGAGAGAGAGAGAGAGAGATCCATCCAAACACAGTCGGCAGCACAATACACATTACACATAGCAGTCGTGAATGAAGATGAAATCACAGCTCACGCCATCCTTCTAACCCCACCAAATGACATTCACAATTCAACAATTCTTTCTTTCTTTCTTTCTTTCTTCCAGTCACATATGCGACCCCGAGGGATAATGATATGCATATAGGTACATCATCCCTGGATTACTATTTGGAAAGGGTTCTGGAAACACTGCTAGACCCCGACACGAAATGCCTCCTCCTGATTAACGAGCAGATTGGCAAATAGCTCTAGTAGTTTGAGGAAAGACCTCAGTTATGTGATTCAGAGGCCAAATATATATACGTGACCTCAAACTACGTTCCTAGTGTTTACTACAATTGGTTGCAAAAGTGTGACATACACGAGTATTCCTAACTACTTAACCTTAAGTAACAATATCATCTTGTTACTTATAGGAACCCTAGACAAAATGCTTAGTCTGTTATCATCAGTGAATGAATTAATGAGATCAAATTCCTCATAATTCTATCCGATTTGAAGATATTTTAATCTTACCTCAAGTGTCCAAACCCCCACAGGAATGAGGAGTCCTATGGGGTCCCTTCAAGAGGTGTGTCCTAACGTATCACTTCACTATCTCTTATCTCTTATCTGCGGCGTCCTTGGGATGTCCTCTGGTGTGTGTGTCTGTGTCTGTGTGTGTGTGTGTGTGTGTGTGTGTGTGTGTTAAGGACACAAGAAGTCCCTAACGCGTGTTGCGCGAAGGATCTTGGATACAATGTACCAAACAGACTCCCCTAGTATGGTGGATCCTAATCATAAGATCCATAGGATTTGATCCTCTGGGAATCCTTTAATACCCTGGTCGTGGCGGTGTTCTATGGTGGGAGTCTTATCCATGATGTTTGTGATGCATGTAAGATTAGAAGCCTTATTCAAGGAGTCTGGTCTAGGGACACACGCATTCAACATACCTCAACAGGAATTCGACATACCCTAACAGGCATTCAACATACCTCAACAGGCATTCAACATACCTCAAGAGGAATTCAACATACCTCAAGAGGAATTCAACATACCTCAACAGGAATTCAACATACCTCAACAGGAATTCAACATACCTCAACAGGAATTCAACATACCTCAACAGGCATTCAACATACCTCAACAGAGAATCAAGGTTCCGTTCTACCTAGCGCAAGAGTAGTCTTAGAATGTACAACCATGCTGCAGGCCTTCTAAACACCTCATTGGAATGTCCTGTGTCCCGTGCCAAGTTGGGAAAGCCTTGTGGGATGTCTGACACTGAGTCTCCCAATGGTAAGACCCCCCAAGAGAGAGAGAGAGAGAGAGAGAGAGAGAGAGAGAGAGAGAGAGAGAGAGAGAGAGAGAGAGAGAGAGAGAGACGGGGGGGTTGCGTACGAGGTCATACTTGAGGTCATTTAACTATCATCTTATCAATGTCAACAAAACCAAACCTCAGTAATCCACGGCCAAAACATACCTCTACTCTCCTTGGATAAAAAAAGAAAAGTTACTTCTTGCCTATTGTAACAGTTTCTCTTCATATACTTTCCTCGGTAATGTACGAAATTGTTGTCAAAACTCTAAGTGTTCATCTCGAGCATTCAGCTTTCGTATTTTACTCGTCAAATCTCTTACTATCCTCATTATCAAATATCAAACTTGATTAATGAGGAATCTAAAAAGAAAGAAAGGAAAAAAAATGGCTTCTTTCCACTCGTTCCAGCTCTGTGGCCTCACTCCGAATCAACAGTTAAATATCTTCACTATTTCACACCACTCTCTTTCTCACAAACCTCAACCACCACATTTCAAGGTCTTGAACAAAAAAGGCTTATGGTCCAAAAGGCATTAAAATCAAGCACCGTCCTAATCAGTTCCCCCAGCAAGAGAAGACTCAGTGACTCCTTTTCATACGGTACATCTTCAAACATGAATAATGAGACACACAATCCCTTATCATATCATTTTCAGTCTCTTTCCCAATATCATAAAATAGATGAACTCGCGTCAAAGTCACTCCCTCACGATAAGGGAGACAAGAGAGAGATAGTACAAGAAGTGGGGTTGGTCAAATGGCTCTACTCACCATCGGATCTCAGGCGCTGGTTCTCCTTCTACTTCGACGTGGTAGTCCAACTTCTCGCCAATAATGCACGGCACTTCCTTCAAAAGCTTTTTGATCCTCGGTCCAGCTGCCAAAGGGACAGGCGAGTTGGGGATTAGATACGACAAGATTTCTTCAAAAAGGAAGAGAAAAAAAACATATATTTCGTATCGTTTCTACGGATGTAAATGAAATATGGCCATCTCAGTGGATGATTGTGCACTAAGTTCTGCGGGAAGTCTGTAAAATTATGTTTCATTAAAGGGAAATGTATATGAGGTTCTCATTAAGGGAAATGTATATGAAGTTCTCATTATGGGAAATGTATATGAAGTTCTCATTGAGGGAAATGTATATGAAGTTCTCATTAAGGGAAATGTATATGAAGTTCTCATTTAGGGAAATCTATAGGAAGTTCTAACAAGCTCTCTGACACTGTCTCATAAGAAAGCGACTCTCTTATTCGGCCCAGTGTGTAGTGGAGACTGAAGGATGTGGCATGTTCTGTTCAGGGGGGAGAATATATTTTGTCCTAAAACAACATATATGCCTTCATCAAGGATTCTGAACACATACCAAACGTCTTTGCAAAGAGAGGTACTGTGGTCAGGGCCACATGTCCAAAGACGTAGACACACACACACACACACACACACACACACATATCCTCATTATGATTTCCATACGTAAAACCTTCTTAGTAATTTCTAATCACTTTAATCATTAGTCAGATTAGCGTCTTCTATACACACACACACACACACACATCCCATTATACCTCTCACGACCATTAGATGTAATGGATATAAGTCATTTTAACACGACTTTCATTGAGTATGAGAAGGTCATTTTTCCCTCCATTCGGTTAAGACAAGTCCTACTTCGAGTTACCCAAACCCATTCTTCAAAGACGAGATTGCCATCAAGTCTTTCAAAGGCCACGAAAGAGGCTCTTGGTTCTAAGGGCCACGAAAGGGGCTCTTGGTTCCAAGGGCCACGAAAGAGGCTCTTAGTTCCAAGGGCCACGAGAGGCTCTCGGTTCCAAAGGCCACGAAAGAGGCTCTTGGTTCCAAAGGCCACGAAAGAGGCTCTTGGTATCCAATGGCCACAAAAGAGGCCCTTGGTTCCAAAGGCCACGAAAGAGGCTCTTGGTTCCAAAGGCCACGAAAGGGGCTCTTGGTATCCAAGGGCCACGAAAGAGGCTCTTGGTATCCAAGGGCCACGAAAGAGGCTCTTGGTTCCAAGGGCCACGAAAGAGGCTCTTGGTATCCAAAGGCCACGAAAGAGGCTCTTGGTATCCAAAGGCCACGAAAGAGGCTCTTGGTTCTAAGGGCCACGAAAGGGGCTCTTGGTATCCTTCCTTTTCCCCCTCCCCTCCCCCAGCCAACTCACCTTTGATGGACAGGTTGGCCGACGTGTTCACTTCTCCCAGTTCATTGCGGGCCACGAGGCTGTACAGACCCGCGTCCTTTTCGTCCACGTTCTTTATGACGAGCGCCACCGACTCCTCGTCCTCCCAGAGGAACTTGAGACGCCCTCCGATCTCCAGGTCCAGCCCGTTCTTGGTGCTGTGGGGGTCGTCGGCGGACGAAGAACGAGAGAGAGATGTCATTAAGTTCTTTTTTTTCAGGGTTGCGGATGTTGGGGGTTTGTTACGATGCAGGTGAATGGCAGGTGCTTATCTACGTACATTGTGAGATGGAGGGAGAGAGGCAGTGAGGAGTTGCTTGGAAGGAGAGAGGCAGTTGGGAGTTGCTTGGAGGGAGAGAGGCAGTTGGGAGTTGCTTGGAGGGAGAGAGGCAGTTGGGAGTTGCTTGGAGGGAGAGAGGCAGTGAGGAGTTGCTTGGAAGGAGAGAGGCAGTTGGGAGTTGCTTGGAGGGAGAGAGGCAGTTGGGAGTTGCTTGGAGGGAGAGAGGCAGTTGGGAGTTGCTTGGAGGGAGAGAGGCAGCTGGGAGTTGCTTGGAGGGAGAGAGGCAGTTGGGAGTTGCTTGGAGGGAGAGAGGCAGTTGGGAGTTGCTTGGAGGGAGAGAGGCAGCTGGGAGTTGCTTGGAAGGAGAGAGGCAGCTGGGAGTTGCTTGGAGGGAGAGAGGCAGTTGGGAGTTGCTTGGAGGGAGAGAGGCAGTTGGGAGTTGCTTGGAGGGAGAGAGGCAGTTGGGAGTTGCTTGGAGGGAGAGAGGCAGTTGGGAGTTGCTTGGAGGGAGAGAAGTAGTTGGGAGTTGCTTGGAGGGTGAGAGGCAGTTGGGAGTTGCTTGGAGGGAGAGAGGCAGTTGGGAATTGCTTGGAGGGAGAGAGGCAGTTGGGAGTTGCTTGGAGGGAGAGAGGCAGTTGGGAGTTGCTTGGAGGGAGAGAGGCGGTTGGGAATTGCTTGGAGGGAGAGAGGCAGTTGGGAGTTGCTTGGAGGGAGAGAGGCAGTTGGGAGTTGCTTGGAGGGTGAGAGGCAGTTGGGAGTTGCTTGGAGGGTGAGAGGCAGTTGGAAGTTGCTTGGAGGGAGAGAGGCAGTTGGGAGTTGCTTGGAAGTACTGTACTGATAAAACTGAGTGATGCACATGCGAGATATTGTTAGTTAAAAGATAAGACAAAATGCGTGGGCTTACACTTGTTGTTTGTGAGATGTATACTGAGGGAAACCTAGCTCTGAATTCTTTTGCTTTTACCATACTTCTTTGCTGTTTCCTACGTCAGCGAGGTAGCGCCAGGAACAGACAAAGACCAGCCTTGTTTGCTCGCATCCACTCTCTGTGGCTGTCATGTATAATGCGCCGAAACCAGACTCCTTCATTCACAGCCATGCACCACAAACAGTTCTGCGGTTTCTCCTGACTACTTCACAAGGCCTGGTTCAACTCCCTGACAGCACGTCGCCCCTCATATACCACATCAGTCCAATTCACTTGATCCCATCTACGCCTCTCACTCTTCTGAACACTCAGGCCCCAGTAACTCAAAGACCTCTTTCACACCATCCCTTCCATCTTATCCTCACTCCCCAACACCACCTGCCTCCTCGAAATCCAACACGTTTAATCTTCTTAAGTCGGCCTTTCCTCGCTGATCCTCTCCACGTATCGAAACCGATTCGACACATCCTGGTCGACCCTCTCAAATCACACTCCGCGTACACCTCCTTCGATGCGAAGCTCAACCCTTCTCACACCACATACACTGTCCTCAGGCACTTCATCTCCAACATGACAGCAACCCTCATCCGTTCTCTTGAAAGATCCACAACCCTACATTTCACTCGGTGCTCTTACTATACCATGAACCAAACCCCCATGTCTGCCCTCAGAGACCAGTGATCTCTCTTCCTATATCAATCCTCAATGCATCTGGTACCTCTCTCTCTCTCTCTCTCTCTCTCTCTCTCTCTCTCTCTCTCTCTCTCTCTCTCTCTCTCTCTCTCACCCAATGATTCAATACAGCTCACATTGTTCCATCTGCTCTTATGACGTATTGAGTGCACATACACACACAGACACACACACACACACACACACATACACACACACAAAGATAACAGTTTAGTTGTACATAAAGTTGGATTATTAATATACTACTTAAAGTGATATTGCATGGGAGGAGAAACATTTAAAAAAAAAAAAAAAAGTCAACATTATAATTGATAATTTCTAATAAAAGGTAGAGCTATAATTAGATACAGCAACACTACAGGAAATTACGCCTCTCTCACTGTTACGAGATACATCCGAGTTATGTACAAATGTACATACAGGTTATATCTCGCATAATCAAGCATATGCAAACATGATGTGTTTCTGTAAGGTCTATAGAGGGAATACAAAGCTTAGTTTTATGAACTGTAACTATGAAAGGACTGGGGGAAAATTGTAGTTTTATGAACTTTAATTACGTAAGGACTGGAAAAATATGAATATTGGATTCAGGAAGACATTTGTGTAAACAAAATCTCACGATATCTACATTCAAAACTGAATCGAGTGAGAAATATATATATATATATATATATATATATATATATATATATATATATATATATATATATATACATATACATGTGATAAAATTATCTCGTCTCTCCACCCACACATCACCCACAACTTCTGGAACAAGTCCTCAGAAAATCCCCCTAAATCTCCATCAAATCCCCCTTTCCCTCCTCCTCCTCCCCCTTCCCCACCCTTTTGCACGCCGGGCAAGGAGGGAGAGGGAGAGGACGAGGGAGGGAAGAAGGGAGGGAAGGAGGGAGGGGAAGGAGGGAAGGAGGGTTGAAATCCCTGTGCGACAACGCGCCAGGCGGGCCACCCACCAGTGCAGCTCTGGCTTCGGGTACCCGGCGACCTTGCACTCCATCATCGCTGAGCCTCCTGCAGCGACTTGAACATCGACCATCTCCTCCTTGATGGTGGGGGGTTCCGGCTCCCGGAACAGACGGTTGACAGAGCCTGGAAAAGGGAAGGGCGAGACGCCATTAGGTCTCCATACAACCGGAGGGGGGGAGGGAAAAGAACTTATTATGATTTCAAAAACAAAATATCCGATGTTTCTATCGTCAATATGACCAACCCATCAAAGCCCCACAACCCCATAAGGATGTCTATGATGTGTGCCCTCCCCCTGCTCCTTTGGGATCGCTCCCTCCAAGCAGGAGCAGGGTAATGTAAGCCACATGCGCAGCGAGAGGGTCTTCACGTACTCCTTCCCTTCCACTGGCGATGGTACAGCCTCGTGGATGCATTATACTGAATTCAAAGTATACCCAACCACAGCAGGGTAAGCATGTCCATCCCTCAAGACACTGGACATTCCTGCGTGCTCTCTCTCTATCAACTTGAAGAAAATGGGATGGAGGGGACATCCCAGTTCTGCAAAAGACACTCCCACGCAAAGGGGCGTGTTCGTGTGCACTTGATTTGCCCCCCATCTTAACAAGAATGGATGGAAAGACCGAGAGACGGAAACGTATACTCGTACATTAGGGTGCTGAAGCGTTCTTAAACCCGGGTGAACTGAAAAAAGGGTTTGAGATAGGAAAGAAAGATGATGGGTGAGATCAGTGAAACTCTTTGGACGCCATGAATCAGACTCACACTCCCTGAAGGTTATAACAACACGAGAACAACAACATAATACTCGAAACTCTAGAGGTTTTCCTCTTTAACGCCCATTCTGGGAATAATGCCAACAAAACCGACCTATAAAAGAATTCGCCATTGAGTCTCCACTTCACAAATCAAGCGGATGGACAAACTCGAACGGGAACAGTTGATCACACTTCGACGTCAGTGATTCGTGGACATTTAAGGGTGTGTATTTGAAAGACGAATCTTGAAGAGCGTTTGAGTCTTCGAATGGCCATTTGTGACGCGTATACGAGAAAGAACAACAACGCGGGATGAGAGAGCCACAGGGTTCGAAACCAGTTTCGTGAGATTCCGACCTGAAAAGTGGAGAAGATAAATAGGAAACACAGCTTTCCTGCTAATTACTTTAGGAGTAATTAGGACGAGGAGCCACCCACCATTCGTTTAATTGGTTCATTGACCCGAGTCTTCATTTTGGTACAACTTTTTGGGATACTAATTTAATTTGGTTCTCTGTGTATATATATATATATATATATATATATATATATATATATATATATATATATATATATATATATATATATATATTCTACCTCCCTCGACTCACAGGAAATACGAAAGCATGTCAGGGAGAGAGAGAGAGAGAGAGAGAGAGAGAGAGAGAGAGAGAGAGAGAGAGAGAGAGAGAGAGAGAGAGAGAGAGAGAGAGAGAGGGTAATGGAGGAAACCTGATGGTTAAGGATTGTAATCATTGTCATTGCTTGGTTGTCCACCACCTGGTTCCTCTTTGAGAAAGCCATGGCTGGTGGGTGAGTGTCTGGATGGGGAGGGGTCTGGTCTGTCTGCTATGAACGTCCAGCATCGATTATCTCTGGTGGGGTGGGGGTCTCTGGGGGGGTGGGGGTTCGAGTGCTCTCTGGGGGGGATGGAGTTAAAAAAAATGTGAAGTACCTTTTTTTTTTTTCAGTATGAGAGTGATGAATGAATGGTTTACCTCGACTGCAGATGAGGTAAATACTGACATTTACTGTATGATAGTGGAGAGAATGTCCACGAGAATGGGTGCCCCCCCCCCCCCATACAGTACAAATAGGCGATTACACACACACACACACACACACACACACACACACACACACACACACAAACAAACACACCTGCACGTATTAAAGCTAAACAATCCAGTAAATAAAGCAGACGCTTGAAATGTCAATATGTTTACGTCAACATCGACAAGACTCGAACCCTTCCCAATTATTCTTTCCTCCGAGACAACAAGACGGTGCCTGTAAACCCCCACTAAAACCCCCCAGGGATATACCCGCCTCTTATATATCACCCGGTGGCGTTATTTCCTCGTGATGGTAACTCGTTACCTGTCGTTACCCCTGCCTCATGAAACGCATGTCTGGCCTGTAACTTAACAGCTCACAGTCTTCCTCATTCCTTCGTGTAACTCTCTCTTCCTCTCTCTCTAGGCCACGTCTGGGCCACACTCTGCAACCCGAGCATGACCGTTGCTATAACGAGCCGCCATGGCTGTACGATCCGCTATAAACACGCGTATACAATCGACGACGCGTTCCAGCGTTGCTTGTCAACAACATGCGCTGCTTGTCATAACACGTCGTTAACACGGCTCGAAAATACGCCCCGCTCCTCGCGAGAGTCCGACCAAAACGCGTCTAGTGTCGTCTGGAATGTGGCAAAATGTTTCATTATATATATATATATATATATATATATATATATATATATATATATATATATATATATATATATATATATATATATATACACATTTCTAACGTCCACAATTTAAATGCCCCAGGCAAAAATTTAAGTCACAAAATTTAACCGTCTCAATCAAATTTAAACGCCCCATGCAAAAAATTTAAACGTCACAAAATTTAAACGTCTCAATCAAATTTAAACGCCCCAAATTTAAAAGTCCACAAATTCAAACGCTCCCCCACGCAAAAATTTTAACGTCATAAAATGTAAACGTCTCAATCCAATTTAAACGCCCCCCCCCCCATGAAAAAAAAATAGACGTCACAAAATTTAAACGTCTCAATCAAATTTAAACGCCCCCATGCAAAAATTTAAACGTCAGACAAAATTTAAACGTCTCAATCAAATTTAAACGCCCCAAACTTAAAAGCCTCACAAATTCAAACCCCCCCCTCCCCCAGCAAAAATTTAAACGCCCACCCACAAAATTTAAACGTCCCACATATCTAAATGTCCTCAATCAGTGTCTCCTACGTTCGAGTAAGGCTAGTGTAGCACTTAGTGCACTGTTCATACCTTAAGCTCACTCCCCTAGTGACGAAGTATCAATAATAATAATAATAATAATAATAATAATAATAATAATAATAATAATAATAACAATAATAATAACAAATTCTACCCGCCATACTTGCCAGTCGTTAACCAGCGAGCGGCGGGAACATATAATGATTAACATGGATTATATTCGCTCACAACTATAACTGTCGTGCAAGCCTTACCCTAACAACATGACAACCATTACTACCATCATCGTATAACCCGGGCCGAACACAGTCCGCTGTAGCTCACAACCTAATCCTGTTCCGCTGAGAGTAAGTAGAGTTCAGATGTTGTGGGGGCCGGCGCGTATTCAACACGACACTAGATACTCCATTAGTAGTAGTAGCCCTTAACTCTCTCTCTCTCTCTCTCTCTCTCTCTCTCTCTCTCTCTCTCTCTCTCTCTCTCTCTCGCGACACCACCTCAGAGCGCGGGGATCGGTCACCGTCTTCGTAAAGCCAACCCTTGTCTTGAGGGCGGTGTGATCTGACACACACAGACACACACACATTCCTCTCATGGGGCGCCCCGCCCCGCCCCGCCGAGCCTCTCCCCCCCCCCAGCTGTGAGAGGGCGTCCTCTCCCGCTCTGGGTGCGACGCCCAACCGAACCCAACGCTGACGAAGTGCCTGACGAAGGGGGACGTTGACAACGCCATCTCTCTGGCGGCGCGCTGTGTCGAGGAGGAGGAGGAGGAGGAGGAGCCGAGTTCGAAATGTTTATACGTTCTCGTCGTGAGAGAGAGAGAGAGAGAGAGAGAGAGAGAGAGAGAGAGAGAGAGAGAGAGAGAGAGAGAGAGAGAGAATGCAGCACACTTCCCCCACGCCCTTCCTTCCTTCATCATCATACGCCCTGCATTGCTCTTGTTTATCCAAAGTCTCTTCATCCTGGAACACGTCCTTACCCGCGTGGCCAGTTCAATAAGACCTCCTCCTCCAACCTCCAACCCCCAAACCCGACTTCTAGACTTCGGCTCCGGCGTGCGTGCGACAAGGGCGCGCGCCAGTGAACTGCCAGTGGGTGGGTACCCTACCTTCCACGGTGAGTTCGGCGGAGCAAGAGATCCTCCCGCAGGATGTGGAAGCCACGCAGGTGTACAGGCCCGCGTCCTCTGGGGTGACGTTTTGGAAGACCAGGGCCAAAGTGTCCTCATCATCCTAAAGAAAACGGGGGGTGAGGTGGTGGTTGGGTATTACACAAGTTGGGGACACACACATCCTTAACCTATGCTGACACACACACACGTATATCATAGCCAAGTGTAGTTAACTCAAAGGTATTGACCTACGCAGTAACAGTTCCTGTGATGGAAATTCATCTAATCAACTTAATTAAAAACCAAAGGATTTGATCGCATGCAATGGATGAGAAAATCATATACATATGTCATGAATCGTCGGAATATTATGAACACTTTTGGGGAATAATCAGTCACCAAAATGGCTTCAAACATCTCATATAAATGTTGCCAAAAGTTATTTTGGGTTCTCACAAAAGAAGAACACTTTACTCATATATAAATGAGACGTATTAGCTCATCTACTGTCTACCTAACCTAACCTAACCTAACCTAATCCTCTGAGTCTATCATGGAAGAATGCTAATAACAGCAGGATCTTAACATAAACAAACTCCCACGGGTCACACACACACACACAGACGACTGACCTTGAACATGACGTTGAACCGCTCCACGGGGTCGAATTCCTTACCATCGCGGAACCATTTGAACTCTGCTTTCTCTCCCTGGGCCAGCAGTGAACCCTTGCCGCTCAGACTCTCGTAGACCAGCTGTTCGTCTGTGGATGGAGAGGAGGAGGAGGAGGTCGTCAACCATTGAGGAGAGCAATGAAGGGCGATTGGTAAGGCGACATGGTCAAAGGAGGAGGTTAGTTCGCTGGCAATAGACTGAGACAAGAGATCGAATACCTTCGGCAAAGGACGAGTGGTAAAGTGTAAGTAGATCAATTTGTGACACTGAAGTGGACACAGCGGCTAGTAAAGTGTAAAGTGATGAAGGTATACACAAGAGGGGTTACCTGGAAAGGGGGGGGGGGGGGTAAGCTGTCATCTAGAAGACACTTCTATAATCCGTTTCTCCCTAAAAAGGGTTCCTAAACCAAAGGCACTAAATGGATTCGTGAAGAAAACAAAGTTTTAACATACTATCAATAAACATGAAACAGTGACAATAACTGAATTATATTCATTCTATGAAGACCCCAAGAGGCGCGTGAATACGTAAGAAAAGATGGAGAGGATAATCAAGACGATAAAGGGGTGGGCAAACGACAAACTGGACAAGGGTTAGAGAAAAGAAAACACTGAGGGAGGCAGCAGCTGTGAGACCTTAGGAACGCCACTCACCGCTGACGGTCATCGTCGCCTCACACTCCGCCCGGCCGAACTTGTTCCTGGCAATGCACTTGTACGTGCCCTCGTCCACTCGCTGGACGTGAGAGATGAGCAGCTCGTAGTGGCCACTGGCATGGTCTCTGTGAAGGGTGACCCGCTCGTCCTCCTTGATCTCGACGTCGTCCTTGAAGCTGAAGAAGGGAGGGAAGGAGTCACAAGAGGAATTACAAGAAGGGAAGGGTAAAACTCGAGGTATTGTTTTTGGTCTTGGGACAATGAAGATGATTGTACGTGTTGCACTTCGAGTGCAATGGTGAGTTCTCACGTCAATAGGTGGGTGATGGGGGATGAGATATATCGTAAATGAGGGTCAAAGGTCAACTGGAAGTCGTATGCAGCTCAAAGACATGAAGGATGGGTTCTGGGAGGGGGGGGGGAAATATCATGACTGGTTTCCTTAACTCGTAGATGCCACGAGTTCATCTGGGACGTAAGGAAGGAAACCTTGAAAGACGAAGAAGACCTTGAAGTTAAAGGGACCTTCTGGGATCCTTAAAACCAGCAGACACGAGGGACTCACACGTGGGATATCTCAGGGAAGAGACGAGTGGGATCCTTAAATGACATTTGGGATCGTCCAGTGTGATAGAAACAGGTCATGAGGGAATCTCATGGAATCCTTCAGTAGGAGGAGAAGTGAGATCTCATGACGGAGTGAACCCTCTCTAACATCAGACCCCCTCAAACATGAAAAGTAAACAAACCCCACCCCTACCCACCTTACGACCCAAGGACCTTAACCTAAGAGAACGACTCGTCCCATCTACTCACAACCCACCCACCCGAATACCCAAGGACCTTAACCTAAGAGAACGACTCGTGCCATCTACTCACAACTGGACGTCCGGCATGGGGTCACCCTTGACGTGGATCGTGTAGGAGAGGTTGGTGTTCTCGATGACTTCAGTGTGCTTCATCCTCACCAGGAAGAAGGGAGACTTGTCAGCGATACGGCGTGCCCGCTCTTCCTCCGACACTGCGGGGAGGGAGAGAGAGAGAGAGAGAGGAAAGTGTATGTACATACGAGAGAGAGCGAGGGAAGGTGGGGGTATATATATGAGAGAGGGAGGGAAGGTGGGGGGTATACCAGAGAGAGGGAGGGAAGGTGGGGGGTATATATATGAGAGAGCGAGGGAAGGAGGGGGGTATATATATGAGAGAGGGAGGGAAGGTGGGGGGTATACCAGAGAGAGGGAGGGAAGGTGGGGGGTATATATACGAGAGAGTGAGGGGAAGAGGGAAGGTGGGGGGTATATATACGAGAGAGCGAGGGAAGGTGGGGGGTATATATACGAGAGAGCGAGGGAAGGAGGAGGTGTATATATATGAGAGAGCGAGGGAAGGTGGGGGGGTATATATACGAGAGAGGGAGGGAAGGTGGGGGTATATACGAGAGAGCGAGAGAAGGTGGGGGTATATAAAGATCAAGAGGACGTGGGGAGGGGGAACTTTTAGAAACGAAAATGGAAAGTGGGATGGAAGAAAAAAAAATGTTGGTGTGACAGAGAAACAGAATCATTGCAGAGAGAGAGAGAGAGAGAGAGAGAGAGAGAGAGAGAGAGAGAGAGAGAGAGAGAGAGAGAGAGAGAGAGAGAGAGAGAGAGAGAGGACAAAAAAAAAATAAATGGGAGACATACAAGGGGGTTATTCTGGGACTTGGAAAGAAAATAAGGAAATAGTGACAAAAAAAAAAAAAAAATGGGGGAATGTAGAGTTGTCCATAAAACACAGACGCTGTGAAAATGTGGAAGACATAGACACAGAGAGAAGAAAACAAAACAAAAAAAAAAAAAAACAAGGACAGTAAGATGTGTTTGCTGCAATGTGTGTGTGTGTGTGTGTGTGTGTGTGTGTGTGTGTGTATGTGTGATCCCATATTTGCAATATGCATAACAAATAACTTTTTCTTAACACTACAGTACTGGATTCTACTCTAATGAAGTCCTCTTTCCCTCCCTTGAGAACAAAAGGATCCAATTCCCTCATTTGCACAGCAGGGTTTAGAGGGAGCCTCATCTATCGTTGAGACTCATATTACTTAACATAGAAGTCAATAGACATTTGTGATTCGCCAGCATCCACTGTGCGAATAACTCCATATATCTTGTTTACTTGCTGTTGTTTACTTGATAAGCCTAAGGGAAGGGATGAATGTAAACTATTTCTATCCTTTATTTTTTGTCTAATTGGATATCCCTCACTGTGGGTGTTTACGGTGGCATTTGTATGTCAACCTGTTTGATAATCTTGATGTTAGATATCGGAGACACACACACACACACACACACACACACACACACACTCAATCACTCACCCACTTATACACCCACACACATACATACACTCACTCAACCACTCACACACAAAGACACACACATACACACTACTCACACACACCTTCAATCACTCACTCACTTACATACTCACACCCACACACACAGACACACACACACACTCTCTCACTCGACCACTACCACTCACACACACACTCACAATTACCCCATCGTATCCAAGCGTTCTCATAGATCACTCCAGTCATTGTCTCCTCATTCTTTTGACATCTTCACAGTTCAACAAGGAAGATGCTGAGAGACGAGAGGCTCTAATGTTCCCGATGGTTAAGTAGACACACGACCATAAGGTAGTTCATCGTCGTCATATGCCATCGGGGGTGGGTGGGGAGGGGATAAACACATTCGTCAACAATGATGAAGGTTTTGGGCACCATACAGTGAGACGTACCATTTGCCAAGCCGCTCATGTACACTGCGTTATGACGACAACCATCCATAATCAATTCCTATGTCGCATCTGTAATTTCTGATGTCATTCTACGAGTAAGTGTGGAGTGTGAAGAATTTCTCAAAAATCATAAGTAGGATGAAGGGTTAATGAAACATAGGGTAATACGAAATGGACTGATGGAGGGGAAAAATAACATCCCTTTCAATTGATAAATAAGAGATGCAAATAATGAGACAATAATGCAAGTTACTAATATTCTCTGCTGATCTGTGCAGATAAGATGAGATAAAAACCCAAGTCAGACACAATCTACATTGATCACACACGTAATGTATATATATATATATATATATATATATATATATATATATATATATATATATATATATATATAGGGGAGAAAGAATACTTCCCACGTATTCCCTGCGTGTCGTCGAAGGCGACTAAAAGGGGAGGGAGCGAGGGGCTTGAAAACCTCCCCTCTCATTATTTTTTTTTAATTTTCCAAAAAGAAGGAACAGAGAAGGGGGCCAGGTGAGGATATTCCATCAAAGGCCCAGTTCTCTGTTCTTAACGCTACCTCGCTAACGCGAGAAATGGCAAATAGTTTAAAAGAAAAAAAAGAAAAAAATATATATACAAACACACACATATATAAACAAGACGCAATCCCAGTGTATCAGGCTAAGCCAACTGATCTTGATGCAAAAAGACCAGCACATACTAAACCCAACCCAGAACTTGCCAAGTTAACCATGTCTTTCAAAGCCCCCCGTGGACGAAAATGCTTCCACCGTCTCTCTCTAAAACTCACGTTCTTGGACAAGGAGCTGTGCAGAGCAGGTGGCAGCCGCTCCCGTCTCGTCTGTCGCTTTGGCCGTGTAGATGCCGGAATCGAGAACACGGCAATTCATCACCTGGGCACCCACGGGAGGAGGGGGGGAAACGGAGAGAGAGAAAGAGAAAGAAAGAAGCGTATTAATGTACAAGGTACAGGAACAATATCCATGGTACAGACATGGTACAGCTTACCAGCGACCTCACGTCTTACGATCAATAATAAGACATGGAACTATTCAGAATTCTTTTGGTAAATTGAAATACCACTTGAAGATGAAATACAGTTAAAGTTAAATCAATGAATTGTTTTTTTTCTTCTTGTGAGGCCACAAGTGATATAAAAGTGTATACTGTATCAAATCCTTCATCTAAATCTGCATAAATACTTATATATATATATATATATATATATATATATATATATATATATATATATATATATATATATATATATATATATATCAAAACTCCAATGAGATAAACTACTATTTTGAAGGACTGATGAATGTAACAGAATCTAATGATCAGATGAAAGGATGAGAGATATGAGAGGGGTGGTGGTTGGGGCTTGAAGAAATGCGGTGAGAGGCTCATGAACAAAAAAAAAATGGTTTGATGGAGAGAGAAGCGGTGAAAGGCTCGCGTACAATGAAGTGCGGCATTGTGGCAGGGAGTGGATGTGATCGCAAGCGAATTTCTCAAGACATGGGAGGTTGACGGGGATGTCGTGTCTTCAGTCAGGATATGCAGTGAATGTACATAGCCTGTGGAGAGAGGAGTTTGAGAACTGGAGGCGTGCTTATAAAAGAGCTTATATATATATGTATATAAAGTGGGAACAAAAAGGAATTATTCAAATCCCAAAGGTACGAGTCTGTTGAGATTACCAGATAAGATGCATGTTATACGGGTGGTGGTGTTGCTAATAGAGAGATGTGTGATGGCATGCACAGAGCATCAGGTTGGGAATGAAAACTGTGGCTTCACGAGCGGCAATGGCTGTGTGGAACTGGTGTTACGGCACGGTTGACAGAGATGCCTCGAGAAAGGTCCTAAGAAGACATCATGTGGGAAGAAAACTATGTGAAGCAGTGAGACGTTTTGATCCAAAGCGTTAAGAATGTATGCCAGGATATATGAAGAAAATGGGGGGTAGAGTGGTTCCAGGTGAAGGCGAGGCTGCGACGAGGGTGTGTGATGCCACCATGGCTGTTTAATCTGTATATGAATGGGGTGGTGAGGGAGGTAAATGCGAGGGGACTTGGTGATGGCCGGGTTTGCACACACTCTCTCTTTCTTTTTTTTAGGATAGGGGGGAATGAATGACGAGGGATTTGGAAGATGAGTCAGTTGCTGTTTGAAGATGACGCGGCTCTGGTGAGAGAAAGAGTTGGTCTGTTGTTGACGCAACCTTGAAAAATAAACGCGGGAAAGGCAAATGTGTACGTATGCGTCTGTATCAAGATGGATACGTGAGTTGAAGAGGAAGAAGACCTGAGTCGTGGGTAATCATTATCAGCAAAAATTTTTTTTTTCATGGTGATTTTAAGGGGAAGAGGAGGGGTGGGGTGGGCAGGGGGGGGGACACGTTCTAGAAGGAACGTTTTTTTTCTTTTTGGGGGGTGAAGGGGAAGGGGGCTATGGGGGGGGGGAACAACAGCAATAAAGGAGACATTCTCTTGATGTAAACTGGGAGGAAACCTCTCTGGGGGAAGAAAAAGACACACGAACACACACACACACGAAAACAAGAGCAAATGGAGAAATATCTTCTGGGGTTCAACCCATTTTTTTTTCTCTCTCTCTAAGGGGGAAGCTGAGAGGGGTGGGGGGAGGGGGGGGGTCATCCCAGGTATTTTTCTGGGGGTAAACCTATCTTCTTTTATTTTTCGGGGGAATAAATCTAATTTTTGTGGGCATACAAACATCTATCATCAGGGAATACACAATTTTTCCCCCTTTTTTTTTTTTTTTACCCCTGGGAATAAATCCAGGTTTTTCTTCAAGGGACAAAAGCACAAATAGAAAAAAAAAAAATCAAGACTTTCTCTGGGGATGAAAATTCTCTGGGGGTGAAAATTCTCAGGGGATGAAAAATTCTCTGGGGTTAAAATTCTCTGGGGATCATGCTCTTGTGGAGCAGCAGTACCTTCAACCAGTGCTTGTTTCCCTCGTCGATCATCTGGGTAAAAGAACGCGAAAATGAGGAACCTAAGGTTAACAAACCTATATAATTTTGGTTGTAGTGTGGGTGATGTGTATATATCAGACACGTGTCGACTCACCTTTCTTTTTCATACCAAAAGGTTGTGAGAAACATTAATAAGCTCGTTCCTATAGCAAGCATGAGATGTGGTACTATGGTGTTAATTCTGACCGATAGTAATATATGGAGTTCCTATATCACACATAAATTGTGGGTTATAATGTTAATTCTGACCAACAGTAATATATGGAGTTCCTATATCAGTTCCTATATCATACTTAAGCTATGGGCTATGGTGTTAATTCTGACCAACAGTAATATATGGAGTGCCTATATCAGTTCCTATATCATACTTAAGGTGTGGGCTATATTGTTAATTCTGACCAACAGTAATATATGGAGTTCCTATATCACACTTACACTGTGGGCTATAATGTTAATTCTGACAAATAGTAACATATGGATTTCCTATATCACACTTAAATTGTGGGCTATAATGTCAATTCTGACCAATAGAAACATATGGAGTTCCTATATCACACTTACATTGTGGGTTATAATGTTAATTCTGACCAATAGTAATATATGGAGTTCCTATATCACACTTAAATTGTGGGTTATAATGTTAATTCTGACCACGAGTAACATATAGAGTTCCTATATCACACTTACACTGTGGGTTATAATGTTAATTCTGACCAAGAGTAACATACAGAGTTCCTATATCACACTTACACTGTGAGCCATAATGTTAATTCTGACCAAGAGTAACATACAGAGTTCCTATATCACACTTAAACTGTAGATTATCATAATAACGTTGAGCCAAAAGGTAACACAGTACACTTTTGACAATCAAGAATGACTTCATAACACATCAGACCCGTCAGTGTACAACGTCAAAGTTTTTATTGAACTTGTTCAGTATTACCATCATGTACAGCATACAAACATAATTATCAGTGGAACTTTTCGAAAGTACATCCGAGAAGTTAACTGACTTAAAAAGAGATATGAAAAATTTCTCTATCTTCCTAGAATAGTATAACCTATGGTTAGGTTAGAGTGTTAAATTCCCTTGTGAAAGAGATAAGAATAACCCATTTCCCTTTAACAATATATATATAACCTATCACTACATGATAATTTACCCATTTCCCTTTAACAATATATATATATAACCTATCACTACATGATAATTTACCCATTTCCTTAGAATAGCATATAACCCATCACTAAATGATAATATTCCGTTCCCATACTTCTAAAAGACGTAAGAATCACCCATTTCCTTAGAATAGCACGTAACCCATCACTAAATGATAATATTCCGTTCCCATACTTCTAAAAGACGTAAGAATCACCCATTTCCTTAGAATAGCATTAAACCCATCACTACATGATAATATTCCGTTCCCATACCTATCAAAGCCATAAGAATCACCCTATCTAACTCGAACAGCCCAAATAACCTAATCCGGAGGATCGTTTTCTATACAAGCCAAATACGGCGCGCGCGCGCATTCTCCCAGTCGTGTCGTACGCTGACACACACACACACACACACACACGTACACACGTCCCTACCTTGAGCGTGTGTACATTGCCAGCATCTTGCTGCTGGATGCGGTCCGCCAACTTGTCGTCCAGGGGTTTCGAGTCCTTGAGCCATGTTATGAAGTAGGGTGCAGGGTGGGCAACCTCACAGCCGAAAAGTACGCTTTCCCCAGCTACAGTGGTGGAGGTGGGAGGGAAAGATAGAAAACGTTATTACCAACCTGACGTAGAAAACGTGTCAATACGTAGGGGAGACTTAAGAGAAAAAAAATAAATTGCTCATGTCTTATCAAAATTGCACGGTTATATACTTCACGTCTTACATTGGAAAGGGGAATAGCGATGAATACACTGGATATCATATTCAAATAAGTACAATACGATCTATGCAGCTCAAATTGGAGCAGACGAATCTACTGTTAATGAGAGATATTGAAATCAATACAATGCGATCTATGCAGCTCAAATTGGAGCAGACGAATCTACTGCTAATAAGAGATATTCACTACCTCATAGGGAGTTCAGAAGATTCTAAACGAGAGAGGCCAAACCAAGATACGGGCGTAACTTAAGATAGATATGAGAGATAAAGTGCTTGGGCAATACTAAGAATCATAAGGAGTTTAAGAGAATGGTTTATTTTGATCAACGAGAGAATTTAGCTTTCTTTTTTAAAGGGGAGGGGCAATGTTTATTTATTTATTGATTGATACGGCAAAATAAGCTTTCAAAAGCTGGTATGGGGGAAGGCAGAAACAAAATAATACCAGCTGTCTACAGCAACATAGAGACAAAAGAAATGTTCGCCAAGTAACTACTGCCTTTCCCACACCCTTCACCAAGAGATACAAGTCTTTAAGATTACATAAGCTGAAAGGTCAAAATCTCAAGTGCCTACAAAATACCTCGCAAGCCAGACGTGAATACAGCATACAGGAGAGGAGAAAAAAAATATATATACATATGTATAGATACCTCGTCATTTAAGACGGTAGAAGCGGCTGTATTTCAACAAAACATGGATCATTCACATTGAAAAACACTTAGGGAAAACTTGTGATTAAACCAGTTTCGCTCTATATACAATATACATGCCATTAAATAGCTAATACTTGAATGATCCTTGAATATAAAAGTCTCTGTCTAATCTTCAACGCAAATGACCCATTTTCTGTCATGGGCTGAAAACGGAGAGTAAACAGTAAGGGCTGAGGTAGATGGAGGAATATACGAAAGCTCTTGTGGCATCTTGTGTACGTACGTTCGATAACAGACTCGGCCACCCTCTCTCCTGTGTCCTTTAATGTTACTATCCCTGAAAATTTGTTCAGTGATCATTGGTACAGCAATGAGGAATATTGGTGGGTTTTGATACAGCAATGAGGAATATTGGTGGATATTGATACAGCAATGAGGAATATTGGTGGATATTGATACAGCAATGAGGAATATTGGTGGATATTGGTACAGCAATGAGGAATACTGGTGAGTTTTGGTACAGCAATGAGGAATACTATATATGTGAGGTCTGGTTATCAAAGGAATACATAAACATAGCCGATCTTGTGTTTATAAAACCGTTTGAGAACATAATACACAATTCAGACAACCTTCTGCAGTGCATATGTACGTACAAAGAGCTTTACACCATTCAAAGTCTTCACACACACACACACACACACACACACACACACACACACACACACACATATAAAACTTAACAGACACAAACAGACGTATGTAAGACAATTACTGTTACATCAAACAGGAAAGAGATATTGCATTCAAATTAGGCTCCAGTGGATGAGGGAGGTTTACACTCTCTTTAGTTTCCATTTTCTGAATAAATGATTCGTGATTCGATACGTTTCAATACAGAGTTATTAAGATTCAAATGCTTTCCTCACATTCTCATTCACGTCAGGAATGAAGGAAATCTATTTCTTATGCATTCAAAACTGACGGGCAACACCACGGCTGACTCAAGTCCACAAGGTAAACACACAGACAACAAATCTAATTGAACGAACACATTGATTGTGATGACACACATACACAGACGACAATATCCAATCATGCACCACGAAATACGATGTACATATTTCTTTTGAGAAGAGTACAAACGTAAATAAACACATGCTACTGACAGTCCTCTGGTCTAACAAGCAATCACACTTCAATCTCCTAGTTTAAGAACAAAAGAAAAAGAAAAAAGCATAGAATTGAGTACAATAAAATCACACTTCACATCATCACTAAAACATTAACAATCATCAGTTCAAATTTGTTTATCTTGACTATTATTACACTGGGTGCTGGATACATATATATATATATATATATATATATATATATATATATATATATATATATATATATATAATCAAGGTAGGGGATTACAATCACTGCTACTGTGGGGGAATTTCTTGATAGAATAGAAGCGATGAGATCAGATTCTAACAAAAGAAATGGTTTGGCGGGGGAAAGAGACGCGAGTGATAAAAAATGGACCACAGGGGCAAAACAAAGAGGAAATTACATTAGAATTACGGTCTCACTGAGGTAAATGGGCGAGAGAAGAGGAGGAGGAGTTATTTGAGGATGATGAAACGTGTTCAACGTGACACTGACGATATACCAACAAATCAAGTGAGGAGAACCTTCTGTGATTTAAAAGAAAGGAAAACGAAGAGAAGGGGAACGAAAACGAAGAGAGGGGGGAAACTCATTCATTTACATTGTCAATGGAGGAATGAAATGATATATGAGACTACCCACATGAGGGATCAAGATCTATATAATCAGTGACAGGTATATCATATATCGAGACGACTATATAAAGGTTATCACAGACTAGAGCAATGGGAGAATGGGATCATGGGGCACCAGTGGGAGATGGAGGACTGTGGAACGAAACAATTCTTAATCCGTTACTGAGGGGAATGGACCGATGGACTGAATAAATAAACTTAAGAGTGGGACAACAGAATGGGAAAGTATTATAGGAAAGTATCAGCGAGCTTTATTAAGGTCACACTTATGGAAAAACCCTCTACAGTGAAACAAAATGAAAGGCATCATTGATTTAGAGAGAACTGGAACGTTCTTCAAAGAGAGGAGGAAAAGAAGAATTTAGGCCAAATGGAACAATATAACAAAAGGTTTTTAAGGACTGTTAAGAACAGAACAACACCTTAAGTATTCAAGGACGCTCACTTTAAGTATTCAAGGGCGCTCACTTTAAGTATTCAAGGACGCTCACTTTAAGTATTCAAGGACGCTCACTTTAAGTATTCAAGGACGCTCACTTTAAGTATTCAAGGACGCTCACTTTAAGTATTCAAGGACGCTCACTTTACGTATTCAAGGACGCTGGAATATGACAAGAAAACTCCCAAATGGAGAAAAGTCACGACGGGATCCTACAATGGAAACAATATGAAACGACGGAATGGATCAACTAGATGGAACGGTGAATGAAACATCGCTTATACAAAAGGTCTGAGGAATGGAACAGGACCAAAAAGAAAAGAAGCCAACCCAGTCCAACACCACTGTGAGTGCAGTTCATTGCAAGAACACTAGGAAGATGGTATGACCAAACAGCAGTGCTGGAGGAATGGTACACTGACACAATAATGGATAGATCGTGCTACAGAAGAGCCCTGGAGGGATGATACACAGACACACACACACACACACACACACACACACACACACACACACACACACACTGGGAAAAACAAAGACGTAAATGCAACAATGCTAATGGGCAATTCACATCAACAAACACCACAGGTTACGACGGGAAATCAGGGGGTGGAGGAGGGGGTGGTGGTGTGGAGGGGTGGGGATTGGGGGGATATCACTACATGGAGGGGGATTAATAAAAAACAAACCCTAATGGGATCCTTAAATGTGGACAAGAATGAATAAAACAACACAAGGAAATCTACGACAATTCTCTAAGACTATATTCCAGATCGGAACGAGATCAAATCGACAGTCAAAGAGAACCAAACACTGTGGGATAAGTGACCTTTGGGAGAGGAGAGTGGAAGAAAAAGGGAGGACAAGAGTCTGGCAACACTGAGGGGGGGGGGGGAAAATCACAACAATGAAAGAAAACGGGGGGTTAGACGTCCCCCAATTACTTACGCTCAACAACGTCTCCCTTGATGGTCTTGGTGAAAACGGGCTTCGGGGTCCCTCCTGGTGTGTGAGGTGCTGGGGAAAGAGAGTTAATTAGCCAACTGCTCTGTTAAGTCGTTTATAATAATCTGATGATTATGTTTTTTTTTTTTCTGGGTAATGTTTAAATCTGGTTCATGAGTTGGTGAGAACAAAATGATGAATACAGTGCTAAACTATCTTGATCAATTCTTTACACTATTATCATCAAATCTTGATATGATATTGATAATTGCTATACTTAAACTCTATATCATGAAATGCTTAGTTCAAAACATACTGTAAATATCAATGGAATAGTAATGCCTTGTTGAAATGCTAAGATGAAATGCCTTCAGCAATGTCTAGCATTTTTCGGAAATGCGTATCACCCAGTCTTGCGTAAGAACAGAGAGATTGAATACCAAAATGTGAAGTCCAATATCATACCAATATTTGTATTAAAAATAACAACATCTATTCCACTATACAGTAAATCTATCATTTCTTTGAAAGAATAACTCTGTGAAAGGCAATGCTGATAGGAGGATAGAGATAGATAGATAGATAGATAGATAGAGAGAGAGAGAGAGAGAGAGAGAGAGAGAGAGAGAGAGAGAGAGAGAGAGAGAGAGAGAGAGGTTAGAGAGAGAGAGAGGGAGAGGGTGCATACGCTCACTGCTCCTTCAGGGAGCGAACAACCCCTGAAGTCAGACACATGCTGAATGATGATGGATAGAATTTCATCAGAGGGGAAATGGCTGCTGACATGATGGTTCAGTGACTAACGAGATCAAACGTGGGGGGGGGGGGAAGAAGGGAAGACAGGAACAAGAGAGTTCATACACTTGAACAGGACTTTCATAAAAAGAAAAGAGCACAGGCGATGTAAGGATGTGTTGTGTATCACACCGCAAAAGAAGGAAATAGTGTCGACAGACAGACAAGTGTAGAACAATGACATTTCAGCAACAAAAACAGCCTACCAACAAACAAATAAATAAAAAAAAAATAGCCCCTCGTATACAAACAAAAACTCAACAGTGTGACAGGACCACCTCACCGTTTTAACGAGAACAACCTCAAAATTTTGTACTGTAACAACACCTAGGTTGTAACAAAGCTACAACGGCGTAACGAGTCGTTATCTGCTGAACCCGATACAACACCACAGAGTGTAACAGGATAAACACTACAGAGTAAACACATGCGTGCAACAACACAGGAGACAAAGCTAAATCCAAATTACAACTATAACCACCACAAGAACTTCTTAAAAAATAAAAAGGACTACATAACAAAGTATTGACACCATTACAACCATTCACAACACATACACCCTCGTAATATCCCAAGTTACCAACAACATAAACACAAAACATGGCAAACAAGGCACACAATATATAAATACGATTACAAACATTCCTGCCACAACTTTAATAGACATCTGAACCCACACTGGGAATGCCAGTGGATCTGTATTTCGAGACGTAATCATCCAAAACTGAGTCTGGGGTTCGACATGAAAACGAAGCTGCGAGAACCCGATTCGAACGCCCTCACAGTTTCTGGTCGTGGGGGAGGTCCGTCACCGAGTTCGGAGGAGGCCTTTTGACTACGGCTTTGGGCCCCAACACCAGCCTTTACTCACTTGTCGGTTCGTCCATCTTGCCAGAGGCCTTTGGCTGGGGCTCCTGCTTCACCTGGGGCTGACTGGGCGCGGGTTCCGGCACCACAAGCTTCGGGAGTTCCGGGGCGGCCTTGGGCGCTGCTGCCTTCTTCGGGGCTTCTGGTTCCTGTGAGGGAGTAGGAAGGTTGAAGAGATGAGTTTTCGGGAAGTGGGACATCAATGGGTTAGGCGCCGCCCCCTCCAGGTTTGGCTGTGGCTTGTGTTAGTATGAGTCGACGTGTGTATGAGGCAGTCTCGTATGATTCTTATGTCTAATTAAGCGTTAATATACACAGAGGAAGATCCATGTATGTCTGTATGACTCTATGTGTATGAGGCTGTCTCGTATGAATCTTATGTCTAATTAAGCGTTAATACACACAGAGGAAGATCCCTGTACGTCTGTATGACTCTATGTGTATGAAGCTGTTTCGTATGACTCATGTCTAATCAAGCGTTAATATACACAGAGGAAGATCCCCCTGTGTGTCTGTATGACTCTATGTGTATGAAGCTGTCTTGTATGACAGGATGTCCGAGTAAGCGCTGATATACAGAAGGGTGTTGGAAATGTCTTGTCAACCCTTACAGAGAGAGAGCATCTATCACGCGTACGTCTTATAGAACACGATAGATATGATACCCACAGGCGTATGTGACGTCTTTTATGAATGATGAAAACTTGTAGTTACTGAACGCTAACTGTGTCCAATTGGTCTGTGTGTTCGCCACAGTTCTGGGTGACATTTAGAGAGCAGTCGAGGTACTCAAAAGCTCAAATCCACGCCTGACAGTGAGTATCTGAGGTGCTCAAAGGCTTAAATCCATCCCTTGTTACCATCTCGTCTCATGCTATATCGTCTGTGAACCACCGGGGGTGACAAGACAGAGCGAACACCCTTCAAAAGACTCTTGTGTTCACACTGGCATTAGAATGTAGATGGTGCGTGTTCAAATGGATCAATCTTCTATATAGGTATCTTCAGTGTTGTGGGAATGTCTTTCCTGTGTCTTCCACAAAGGCCAGCTAAGTGCGCCAGTGATTTTGAGGTTAGGGTACACTGCAGTGATGGGATATGAGGCTACGACCGAAGCGTATACGCATCAAGGGGAGGGGGGGGGAGAAGAAATATGATGGGGGGGGGATACTAATTTAGTTCAGTTGATCCTTATTTCTAAAGGCCACGTTCTGTATATCGTCACAGGCGAAGTTAATCATTCGTAAGCACCTAATTTGGTAATGACACCAATCATGGTACTTCTTAGCCATAGGGCATTTGGCAATTTTAGGGAGGGAAGAATCCAAAACAGGTGCTCCAAAAAAAGAAAAAAAATGTCCCAACATTTTTCTTTTTTGGAGCAAGAGAACCCTATATCCCATCACTATACAGATATATGACCAAGTGTGTAAAACAAATGAAGGTCTGGGAATTCTCTTTTAGGGGGACAAGAAAAAAATACCTTGTCGTGTTAGTGTGTAGTATCCATTTCTAAAGAGAATTTTCTTGCATTAGAACAATTCTATTTAGAAGGTACGGAACCATCCCTCTTCTTCCCCTTCCCCACATACGTTAATTGGAACACACACACACACACACACACACACACACACACACACACATTGATAAACGTTCTGGATACACAAAACAAAAACACACACACACACACGAATACTGCACAATAGGGTTCAGGCAGAGGATATTATTATTTCTGGGGGGGGGGAGGGTTTTTGTTTTGCATATTAATCGACACTTGCTTTATAAAAACACACACACACACACCACACACATACACACACATACATACACACATACACTTTATTGTTCACGAATACAAGGAATACGACGAAGGAGGTCCATGACAAAAAATTTCAGATGCTTCGTAAAGTCATGACACGTCCAGGGAATTCGAGAGTCATGGTCTGTGCGAATGGTTTAGTTTCGTGTGATGTCAAAAAATGGGTTTCGTAGGTACAGCGTTCTGTTATGGGACTATATAAGCTATTCTGGAGGCTAGGGAAATATTCAGTCAGGTACTATAGAGGGAGAAATTAAAGAAAAACTATAGAGGGGAAATACAAAAAATAGAATTTAGTTGTCATTTACGAACTACTGGACGGGATGAGGGGGAGGGAAATGTACAAAGGTGTTGTGGGGGAAATTTTTTTTTCAAGTTGTTTACAAGTCGTAAAAGAAATGAAAAAAAAGGTTGTTGGTTTGTGGATGAATCAACTGATGGGATGGGAGGCGTCTAGTGTCCTGCAGTACTGATGAAGGGACACATGACCTATTTCAAGTCCCATGGGGCCCTAGGGGGATCTTTAGCTGTCGGGATGCGTAAGTACGTAGGCTCTAGTGTGGGGAGAGGAAGGGGGGGGGGGGGGTCGTGCTCAATTTGGGGGGAGTGGGGGTGGTGGTTTGATATAAGGCATGACCTTGAGAACATCAGCCAAGGTCGTTGAACCACACGACATGGGCACACACAAAGACTGCGATGGTTTTGTCTACTCTTGCCACTCGTACAATACACGGGATCAGACACAAGGCTCAGGCGGGGACGCAAGCACAGGAGATGGGAAGCAATCAAAACAACAAACGATATGTGTATAAAAAAACAAAACAAATAACGATGGTCAAAACTGAAACAAAACAATTTAAAAAAAACGAAAACAGGAGGGTGTAAAATCCTCGAACTCATGTTGCCATATCTAGAGGAAGGAGTTACATAAAACTTGTATCACAATAAGGCCAGGGAAAAAAAAATAATATAGTGTTGCCATTGTATGTTCATAATTCATGTCTCATTACCTCTACTAAAATCTACTCTAGGTAGTATACTATGTATGAAATCTGTTGCTTTAAAGGTCTTTTTTTAAGACTCAGGGTCCTTGAAATTCTGATATAAGAAAAAAAAGGGTGAAAAAAAAATTGGTTGTTAAATACATCCAATACATAAACAAAGCAGCAGGTTCCACCCATAGCACAATTCACCGACACACAAGATCAATGTACATCTATACAAACTAGTGTTAATGTTAACTGATGACGTACTACTGTCCAATTGCAACTTCAACTCTGGCAACACTAGTCAGTGATTTAGTACATCTGACAGGCCCGCCGCCAAACTGTCAAAAGCTCTCAAAATGCCCCGGTCAAGGGACACGTAGATTAATATCATATCATTTTACTAATCTAATTTTAATTTATGTTAAGACTCAATCTACTCTATTCATGATCCTACTGAGGACAGTGTCAGGGGACTGGTTTCCAGTTCTAACAAATTTGTGGACTGTCCCTGACAGATTTTTTTAAATTTTCTTTTCTTTTTTTAACAAAGTATTGGAAATATCACAAAGATCTAAAGCATTTCACCAATAGAAGACGGGCGAGTCGAAAACTGGCACCAGAATTCGAGGGCAAAAAAAGAAAAAAGATAATACAAGAGAATAATCATATAGAAATTAAAATATTCAAAATAAAAACATCCAAAAACTTGGAAATAAAAATCATAGCCAAAGAAGAAGAAGAAGAATGCATCAAGTCAACGGGTGGGAATTATGCAATGCGTTCCAGCCTCCCTCTTTTTACCGAGTCCTTTTGAGCCGCTGCCTCTTGTCTGGCCTTGGGTGCTTCCGCTTCCTTCGGGGTTTCTGGAGAGGCCACGTCCCTGCTGGTCCAGAACTGCTCCACCTCCATCACCCCCTCGTCCTCGACGGCTTCCTGGGCCATCATCTCGAAGGCGTCCTCGACGGAGTCGTCGGAGGCCTTGCCCTGTTCTTCCAGCGACTTGTCCATGGCTCTGGAAGCTCTTTCTTTCTGGAGCCTGGAAGATTCTTCCTTCTCCTTCAGCAGTCTCTCCTTCTCTTTTCTCTCTCTTTCCTCCTTTTCCTTTCTCTCTCTTTCCTCCTTTTCCTTTCTCTCCTTCTCTTTTCGCTCTCTTTCCTCCTTTTCCTTTCTCTCCTTCTCTTCTCTCTCCTTTCTCAGCTTTTCTTCCCTTTCCCTTTTCTCTCGTTCTTCTTGTTCCGCCTTCGCTTTCTTTATTTTTTCTTGTTCTATTTTCTCTCTCTCTTCTCTTTCCTTCCTGAGTTTCTCTTCCTGCTCCTTTCTTTCCTTCTCTCTTTGCAGTCTTTCCCTCTCTTCCTTCTCTTTCTTTTCCTTTTCTATCCTCTCTTTTTCTTTCCTCTCCCTTTCTTCCTTAGCTTTCCTTTCTTTTTCTTTTCTTTCTTTCTCTTCTTTCTCTTTTCTTTCCCTTTCTAGTCTTTCTCTCTCTTCCTTTTCTTTTCTCTCCTTTTCAAGTCTTTCTTTCTCTTCCTTTTCCTTTCGTTCCCTTTCAAGTCTTTCTTTTTCCTTCCTTTCCCTTTCTTCTTTTGCTTTCTTTTCTCGTTCTAGTCTTTCTCTCTCCTCTTTTTCTTTTCTTTCTTTCTCTTCCCTTTCCTTTCTTTCTCTTTCTTCCTTCTCCTTTCGCTCTTTCTCTTCTTTTTCTTTCCTTTCCTTTTCTAGTCTTTCTTTCTCTTCCTTTTCTTTTCTTTCTTTCTCAAGTCTTTCTTTTTCTTTTCTCTCTCTCTCTTCCTTTTCTTTTCTTTCTTTCTCAACTCTTTCTTTTTCTTTCCTTTCCTTTTCTAGTCTTTCTCTTTCTTCTTTTTCTTTTCTTTCTCTCTCAAGTCTTTCTTTTTCTTTCCTTTCCCTTTCTAGTCGTTCCTTCTCTTCCTTTTCTTTTCTTTCTCTCTCTTCCTTCTCCTTCCTTTCCCTCTCTAGTCTTTCTTTCTCTTCCTTTTCTTTCCTTTCCTTTTCTAGTCTTTCTTTCTCAAGTCTTTCCTTTTCTTTTCTTTCTCTCTCTTCCTTTTCTTTCCTTTCCTTTTCTAGTCTTTCTTTCTCTTCCTTTTCTTTTCTTTCTTTCTCAAGTCTTTCCTTTTCTTTTCTTTCTTTCTCAAGTCTTTCCTTTTCTTTTCTTTCTCTCTCTTCCTTTTCTTTCCTTTCCTTTTCTAGTCTTTCTTTCTCTTCCTTTTCTTTTCTTTCTTTCTCAAGTCTCTCTTTTTCTTTTCTTTCTCTCTCTTCCTTTTCTTTTCTTTCCTTTTCTAATCTTTCTTTTTCTTTTCTTTCTCTCTCTTCTTTTTCTTTCCTTTCCCTTTCTAGTCTTTCTTTCTCTTCCTTTTCTTTCCTTTCCTTTTTACTCTCTTTTCTTCTTCTTTCTTTCTTCTCTCTTCTTTCTTTTTCTTCCCTTCTTTATCCTTCTTTCTTTTTTTCTTTTTCTTTCTTCTTTCTTCTTCTTTCTTCTCTTCTTCTTTTTCTCCTTTCTTTTTTTTCTTTCTTTTTCTTCTTACCTCTCTTTCTTCTTTCCTTTTCTTTCTCCCTTCTTTTTTCTTTTCTTTTCTCTTTTTCTTTTTTCTTTTTTTTCTCTTTTTCTTCTTTCCTTCTTCTTTTTCTTCTTCTTCTCTCACTTTTCTTTCTCTTTCTTCTTCTTTTTCTCTTTCTTTCCTTCTTTCTCTTTCTCCTCTCTTCCTTCTCTTTCTTTCTTTTCTTCCTCTTTTTCTTCCTCTCTTTCCCTTCCTTTTTTTCTTCTTCTCTTTTTCTTTTCTTTATTCTTCTTCTTTTCTTTTTTTCTTCTTCTTCTCCTTTCTTCTTTCCTTTTCCTTTTTTTCTTTTCTCCTTTTTTCTTCTTTCTTTTCTTTTCTTCTCTCTTCCTTTCTTTCCTTTCCTTTTCTAGTCTTTCTTTCTCTTCCTTTTCTTTCCTTTCCTTTTCTAGTCTTTCTTTCTCTTCCTTTTCTTTCCTTTCCTTTTCTAGTCTTTCTTTCTCAAGTCTTTCCTTTTCTTTTCTTTCTCTCTCTTCCTTTTCTTTCCTTTCCTTTTCTAGTCTTTCTTTCTCTTCCTTTTCTTTTCTTTCTTTCTCAAGTCTCTCTTTTTCTTTTCTTTCTCTCTCTTCCTTTTCTTTTCTTTCCTTTTCTAGTCTTTCTTTCTCTTCCTTTTCTTTTCTTTCTTTCTCAAGCCTTTCTTTTTCTTTCCTTTCTCTCTCTTCCTTCTCCTTCCTTTCCTTTTCTAGTCTTTCTTTTTCTTCCTTTTCTTTTCTTTCTCTCTCAAGTCTTTCCTTTTCTTTCCTTTCCCTTTCTAGTCGTTCCTTCTCTTCCTTTTCTTTTCTTTCTCTCTCAAGTCTTTCCCTTTCTTTTCTTTCTTTTTCTAGTCTTTCTTTCTCAAGTCTTTCTTTTTCTTTTCTTTCCCTTTCTAGTCTTTCTTTCTCTTCCTTTTCTTTTCTTTCTTTCTCAAGTCTTTCCTTTTCTTTCCTTTCCCTTTCTAGTCTTTCTTTCTCTTCCTTTTCTTTTCTTTCTTTCTCAAGTCTTTCCTTTTCTTTCCTTTCCCTTTCTAGTCTTTCTTTCTCTTCCTTTTCTTTTCTTTCTTTCTCAAGTCTTTCCTTTTCTTTCCTTTCCCTTTCTAGTCTTTCTTTCTCTTCCTTTTCTTTTCTTTCTTTCTCAAGTCTTTCCTTTTCTTTCCTTTCCCTTTCTAGTCTTTCTTTCTCTTCCTTTTCTTTCCTTTCCCTTTCTAGTCTTTCTTTCTCTTCCTTTTCTTTTCTTTCTTTCTCAAGTCTTTCTTTTTCTTTTCTTTCTCTCTCTTCCTTCTCTTTCCTTTCCTTTTCTAGTCTTTCTTTCTCTTCCTTTTCCTTTCTTTCTTTCTCAAGTCTTTCTTTTTCTTTTCTTTCTCTCTCTTCCTTTTCTTTCCTTTCCTTTTCTAGTCTTTCTTTCTCTTCTTTTTCCTTTCTTTCTCTTTCAAGTCTTTCCTTTTCTTTCCTTTCTTTTTCTAATCGTTCTTTCTCTTCCTTTTCTCTTCTTTCTCTTTCTTCTTTTTCTTTCTTTTCTCTTTCTAGTCTTTCTTTCTCTTCCTGTTCTTTTCTTTCTCTTTCAAGTCTTTCTTTTCTTTCCCTTTCCTCTTTCTCTTTCCTTTCTCTCTCTTCTTTTTCCTTTCTCTCCTTTTCTAGTCTTTCTCTCTCTTCCTTTTCCTTCCTTTCCTTTTCTAGCCTCTCCCTTTCAAGTCTTTCTCTCTCCTCTTTTTCTCTTCTTTCCTTTTCTTCTTTCTCTTTTCTCTCTCTCTCTTCCTTTTCCTTCCTTTCCCTTTCTTCTCTTTCCTTTCTCTCCTCTTCTTCTTTCGCTCTCTGTAGTCTTTCCTTTTCTTGCCTCTCCCTTTCTAACCTTGCCTGCTCTTCTTCTCTTTGAATTCTCTCTTGTTCCTCTTTCTCTTGCTGAGCCTGTCAGACATCGTTCGATGTTTTAACACAACTGGACAAGCAAAAACACACACACACACACACACACACACACACACACACCCTACGTTCTCTATATGGCAGTCTCGGCAGGTTCTTAACGACAGCCATGGTTGTCTATGGCAACATCCGCGTTATATATGTCGGGCTATGGCACCGCAGGCTATGGCACCGCAGTCAAAAATCCCCTTATGAATGCCAAGGTCGATTATGAACACAGTCAAGAGGTACATACTCGACTATGATAATAGTGCATATCCCTGATAATTGCCATTGGTAGATGATCGACCCATCACCGACCGATGCATATCGGTCTATGGCAACCCGGATGCTCCCCTGATAATTGCCATGATCAATTATGAGGCCAATCAATTGCTACATATTCGACTATGGCAACCAAGAAGTCATGATCAATTATAGGGCTAATCGACTGCTACATATTCGACTATGGCAACTTACATATGATCAATTATGGGCCAATTAATTGTTACATATTCGACTATGGCAACTAAAAAGTCATAATCAATTACAGTGCCAATTAATTGCTATATATTCGACCATGGCAACTTAGATATCATAACCAATTATGGGCCAATTAATTACTACATATTCGACTATGGCAATCTGGAAGATACCCCCCCCCCACCCTGACAAGTGCCACAGTCGAAAATGACACCAATTGACAAAATGTATCCGGTCGTGGCAACTCTCCAGAGGTACGATGTTTGAACACATGGCAACCCCCTTCTCTCTGTGTGACACGTCTTTTAACGAACTACCTCTGTTTCTCACGCATGACCATGGCACATCCCTTGATGGTAACAGTGAACTATGGCGCTCTCGAGAGATCTGCTGGTTCGTGCGTGTGTGTGCGTGCGTGTGTGGGTGTGTCTCGTAATGGTCACCCCCGAAGCCTTAACTAACCTCTAACAAAAGTAGACTATCTAAAAAATTGACAACTCATAATTCTTTTTCTCTTGCAAGTCTTGAAAGAAAATACACAAACAATCTTGTCTTTTTTTTTTCAAACTAATTTCGACTATACAAAATTTTTTGGGGGGTGGACAATCCCCTTTTTTTTCTATGTCTATCATTAAGTGTCTAATGTGCTATCTGAAGCCAAAGGAAACATCTAATCTAGCTAACTAATATCTCCAAACACATCCTTCTAAGTTCTAATGGTCTCAACAATGGTTTAAGAGTTGTAATGATTTAATTAAGTAGTTTTAAAAATGGATTAATAGGCTCCTGCTAAAACATAAGAAAATACATCATGCTATATATATATATATATATATATATATATATATATATATATATATATATATATATATATATATATATATATATACATATATATATATCATATATATATATATATATATATATATATATATATATATATATATATATATATATATATACATATATATATATATATATATATATATATATATATATATATATATATATATATATATATATATATATATATTGTTAGGAACTGAAGCTACAGCATAAGGAACATAAAGAAAGAAAAAAAAACACATATAGTTATGAACTTAATAAGATAATTGAAAGGAAAAAACAATAATATTCAGCGAAGTGACTGAAAACTCAAGAGACCAACCACAAAAGGGTTGAGAAATTAGATGAATTCAGCATCGCTATCTATCTATCTCCCTCACGAGAGATAAGAGAGATATCACGAGAGATAAGAGAGATAACAAAATTGTCATCACAGTGTCTCCTAATGTTAAGTATCAAAAGTTTCTTAATGTTGTTGTCAATTCTGTGCAGGTATATATAGCCCTTACAAAGGAAATATATATATAAAGAAAAAAAAAAGATATTTAATGCTTAGTTCAAAAAGCAAAACAAACAGTGTTAGTGTACTAAGTGGCAAGATGCACACAATATATATATATATATATATACATACATATATATATATATATATATATATATATATATATATATATATATATATATATATATATATATATATATATATATATACTAAATCTGAAGCTAGTGTTAAGTAACTAAATCAAACATGTCTTATAAAACATAACAAGTTCTATGTGTTAACAAAAGCGACAAAAAAAAAAGAAATAAAATAAATAAAATGTAAGTCTTAGTCTATAGACAGATGTTATAATTCAACATTACGCACCGGGTATGTTTACGCCACGCGTTTAAACAAACTCTTGACCTTCGTTTTAAATGCCCCCTTTTTAGAAAAGGCTTCGCTCCCCCGTCTCATGACTTTTCTCTCCTTACTTCCTCTCCCTTCTTCTTCTTCTCCCTCTCCCTTCCCCTTCCTCTACCCCCACCATAATTCCCCCAACCCCACCCACCTCTCCCCCACCTCAAAGTCGGGAAGGGCAGCGCCATTAATGTGACCCGGATGAAGGAGAGTGAACTCCGTCTCGATTTCGGATGACTTCAGTGTGACGACTTCAGTGTGACGACTTCAGTATGATCGTGGTGGTGGGGGGTGTGGGTGTGTGTGGGCCTTCAGCCGGCCGGAGAAATTGACATGGTGGGTGTTTGAGGTGGGGGTTGTATGGTGGAGGGAGTGAGAGCGAGGTGGAGGAGGAGGATGGGGAGGAGAGGGGAGGAAGGGAGGGAGCAGAAGGGGAGAGGAAGTCAGAGCAGGAGGAGGAGGGAGGCAATAATGAGCTATACACAACAGTTCGGTACGAGACGTTGCGCCACACGAGAGACAGACAGACAGACAGACAGACAGAGCCGCTGTGGTGGCGGTGGTGGTGGTGTGTGTGTGTGTGTGTGTGTGTGTGTGTACGTTAAGGTCTGCCACAAAACAGGTGTTGGTACAGAGGATAATATACTGGGTCTTGACACACCCCCTAAACCAACAGCTGCACATGTCACCCTCGAACCCCAACTCCAGACGCCATCTGTCCTCAAGGACAACACTATCCAAGTCCTAACTCCCCACTACCTCCGTACCCAGGGTAACCCTACCTGACCCTGAAATGACCCCGCCCCTCCCTCACCTTGACCTGAAATGACCCCTGCGTGACCACAAGGCGACCTTAAACTCATTCTGAGGTGAACCCACACACTGCCTGCCCCCCCTTTTCAATCACCAGCAACGCCTGTGAAAGATAATTGGTGTATGATGCACCTGGTCTTCTCTCTGGGAAAGTCTGCCTGACGCCTGACCCTCATCCAGGGGTCAAATTGTCTGCCTGACCCCTGACCCTCATCCAGGGGTCAAATTGTCCCCCCAAAAAAATAAATGTGTCTTAAAACTGAGCGTCTGTCAGGCGTGGACAAGTTAGCTTGTCAAAGATCAGGTGGAAAATGGTGGCCATGAACTATATATACACAATGACTGAGTGAGTATAAAACCTCCAGATCAAAAAAAAAAAGGATTCATGTTCACTACAAGCGACGCGAGTGAACAAGGGCGAAGTCATGACCTTATCCTGTTCAATGAGAAGGGGAGGGAGGGGAGGGGGGGGTTATATGAACGTGAGATTACGAGCCAGTGGTCATTGAAATGGGGTCAGCGTCCTGACTGACATCGGGGTCACACGAGGTCATGGTGTGGTTTTGAGTACCTGCGAATCATCCATCTCTCGCTCAACCTCATCATCAAAGACTTCGAGGCGGACTTGGTCCTCCTTGGCGACTATTGGGTCAACCTTCGCTAAAGTCTCCACTCCACCTCAACCTTCGCTAAAGTCTCCACTTCACCTCAACCTTCGCTAAGTCTCCACTTCACCTCAACCTTCGCTAAAGTCTCCACTCCACCTCAACCTTCGCTAAAGTCTCCACTCCACCTCAACCTTCGCTAAAGTCTCCACTCCTACTCAACCTTCGCTAAAGTCTCCACTCCACCTCAACCTTCGCTAAAGTCTCCACTCCACCTCAACCTTCGCTAAGTCTCCACTTCACCTCAACCTTCGCTAAAGTCTCCACTCCACCTCAACCTTCGCTAAAGTCTCCACTCCACCTCAACCTTCGCTAAAGTCTCCACTCCACCTCAACCTTCTCTAAAGTCTCCACTGCACCTGGCTTTAAAAGGCAGCTAGCACTTGGCTGAGGTTGTCCTTGAGATCGGAGTAAGTCTGGATTTTGCGGGCCAGCAACACCACCAACACAACACCCTCACAACATCATCTTCCACCACAGCGGGGGTTTAAAAGAAGCGTCTAATCACAGCCGTGGGATTCCAGACTTCGAATTCAGCTCGCTGGACGACACGCGCAGCATCCGGCCAATAGCCGAACGTTGCGACAACGGACTGACAGACTCGACTACTTCCTGCATAGCAATCGCTTTTCTGAAGTTAATCAACCACGATACAACTCGAGGTTTCGATGAAGTCAGATACACAAACTAATGAGGGGGGAAATGACGGTGTTAAAAGAGCCAGCCAAGCTAGCTCTCCTGCGTCTTGCAAAACAAGAAACATTTTGCGTCACGAAGCGAAGAGAGATGTATACACGCAAGAGACAGCATCTGGATGACAGTACTGAGAATGTTAGGAGTTGTTTCCTACACTCATGATCTAGTCAAACTGACGGTAACACTGCTGAAGAATATCACATAAACACCTGGAAGATTTCGCAATACTTTACCATTACCGACTGGAAATGTTTAAGGGCGAAAAGACCCTCTGGAAAGAAACGTTTCAAAAAAAAAACCTCTGGAAAGAAACGTTTCAGAAAATGAACTTCAAGTCTTATAAACGTCTCTGAGCATAAACCATGAGACAGATCAAGTATACTGGAAACTTCTAATCATGCTATGGATGCTGGACTTTAGCGATGCTTGAAAAATACAAACCTAAACCACCTCTTCATGGTTGAATGAGGCAAACTAGCATTGTCTGGAATGGGGTCGACCCACACGGGTAGTGGGGGGGGGCTGGATAACACGAGAGCTGAGGCCAGAGACGAAGGGAGATTAAAAAAAAGAAATCTACTCCAGGGAGGAGACCCTTCGTTTCCAGCGCTAGCCTGGATCACCACCGCTTTAAGAAGACGTTTCCAGTATAGTAGTGTTCGTCGCGTTTCTCTCTCTCCCTCACCCGCCATCGCCCCTCATCACACCAGGCGTGTGTGACCCCCCCAACAGACACAGAGTTGTGACGGCGAAGTGAGTTGGTGATGTCAACATTCCATATTCTTTCAACACTTGCCACAAAGGATGACACAAACGCGCGCGCGCGCGCGTACGCTCTGTTGGGATTTTATGCAGCACCTTGATGGTGCAGATGGTCAACACGCTGCAGATGGTAACCTTATTGCAGATGGTAACCTTATGGCAGATGGTAAACACGCTGCAGATGGCAACCCACTTTACACAAATTACACAAGACTGTTCCGTCTTCACTGTGCTGGGTAATGTTGATCCCTACGCTCTGGGACGATGTATGACAGATACATACATACATATACATACATACATACATATCCCATGTGTATGTATGTATTTCCTAGGATTTAAAAGGCGTCGTTAGCTAAAGGTGAACATCTCAAAACCAGTACCATTTCAAAGACTGGTGAGGTTCTGAGGTTGTCCGCTCCCATACAGTATCGTAGCTCCCGAACACACGAAGGGGGCCAGGCAACTCAGAGCTAACCCACATGTAAGTCATCTAATCATGATTTTCGACTGTGTGTTTCGACTTTATATTCGTTCCAGTGACACACAATGGGATAAATCTTTTATACTGCTACGAACCCGTGTGTTACCAATAGCATTTCTTACTATACCATAGTCGATGATGATGACAACTATCATGTAAACAGACTAACTATCATGTAAACAGACCAACTACCTCGAATGGTTCAAGGTTGACACTTGGGATACGACTCGAGGAATATACTTAAACACTTGAGATACAAGTCGAGGAATTTACTTAACACTTGAGATACAACTCGAGGAATTTACTTAACACTTGAGATACAACTCGAGGAATTTACTTAACACTTGAGATACAACTCGAGGTACATACACGACCTGAAACAGGTTGGTGGTACAGGGAATTACCAACCACCCCAGTGGGACTGAAGCATCTATACCAACTTTCATGAAGGAGTTTAAAGCAATCGAAATGCACTAGCCTTTGACACATCGAAGTTCACGTCCTTTTCAAGCCAGGTTTCTGAGTAAGACTTAAATGCGAGGAGGGGGGGGGGGAAACTGCCATCTCTCACGACTGGCATATGTTGAAGACCTTTCCCATCGTGTCAGCCATTCAAAGAATGGCCTCGTACAAAGCCACTAACTCACTTGGGCGTTCCAAAAGGGAGGTTCACCAACATCATCACGGAAAAAGAAAATTTTCTCAGTTTCCACCAACTTTAGATGGTCAGACAGCCTAGGATGTCTTAAATGTGATAGATCAGTTTAAAAAGGAGAACTAGGCTCAGCTGGGTACACAAGCAAGTCACAGGCACTAGGCTCTCCCGTGCCTCTCCTGTATACATAAGTCGCCACAAGGATTCATTCACCACCACAACACAAACTCCTATACGTTGCCCTTGCCACAACATACATGACATTATTCATCTACATGACGGTGAGAGAGACACCACACTAACAGACACCTTGGCGCAACCCGGTTCAATCTTTGCGACGATAAAATGCTAATACTTCCTTATGGTTCATTTACATAAGCAAATTATTCATTTACATAGCAAAGTCATTTACATAGTGAGAGTGAGTATATGTGGACCTGAGATAATCTTTTCACACCTGAAGGTGTCAAAGATGATTTGGTTGGTGGGTGTAGTCTGACGTAGGCCTCCTTAACGACCCTGGCAGTTGACAGGTCTAAAGACTATTAAACCCAATGTATTTCCTTGCTACAGTGATGTATCTACATAACTGAGGGTTGATCCTTAACCAGCTCTCTGTGCTGGACGTACTGACAGAAACCCGTGTTCAAAATCTTTTCAGGTATCTAAACCAAAGGTATTTCGCAGGGAATCAATACTTTGATATGATAACAACGAAGATATAGAAAAAATAATACTTTTAAGTATAATCCTCTATCAGTATTTTGAAATATAGTTTCCCAGAAAACAGAAATCAAATTAATTTTACTGAAATCTGAATGCCTTCATTACGTTGGTCCTCAAACACAAATTTACATAGCCAATGGCTTTCAAAACTTCAGCTTCATAATCTCTGTATATTTTGATGAAGGTAAAGCACCATGATTTTTGTATCATGAAAGACTATGATCAGAATAAATCGATTCATTCTTAAGTCAAGCATTTTTGATGAATATGCTAGGTGAGAAAAAAATTTCAAAATGCAAGCTGTAAATTTCTTAGCACTCTATCATAACCAATCATTTCTATGATTTCCCCTTTTTCGTATTTGGTAGTAATATGCCAATTTCTGCACAAATCTGCATGCATTACAAGCAGGAACAATGGGGGAAAAAACAACTGTAAATATGTTATCCACAAATGTGTCGTCGCTTCAACACAATGCCATTCTTGCATTGCAACCCCCCCTCAAAGGGCTCTTACCTTCCTAGGTGCAAGACCTAATCTTATAACAATTTCGTGAAGGCCTGAGACGATTTCATTAACGGAACCGCTCTCCTAATTGCGCAAGTCTGCTTCCATTTACTCTGATGGCCCACCCCCTAAAATGCAGCTACGTAGAATCCAAAGTGCGTTCCCAGAGGACCAGGGGTGTGCGACCACCTTGCCGAAGAGCAATTGGGAGCTCCAACACGAGCCCCGACAGTGTGGGAGCTCCAACACGAGCCCCGACAGTGTAGGAGCTCCAACAATGTGGGAGCCGCGACAGTGTGGGAGCTGCAACAGTGAAGAGAGAACGTATGTCTGTGTGTCGTGTGTGTGTGAGTGGCGTACGATGGGTGAGGGAGACGCGTACAACACCACCACTTGTTGACGACGGTAAACACAAGGATCGACTGGACGAAGAGAGACACACTCTCTCTCTCTCTCTCTCTCTCTCTCTCTCTCTCTCTCTCTCTCTCTCTCTCTCTCTCTCGACGGCTATGCGCGTAACGAGAAACTGTCTCGACGGCTCCGCAAAACACCCCAAAAAAAGAGAGAGAGACGGAGACACTGCACTAGCGCATCGACGAGACAAGAGACTTTTCTCCCGATAGATGGGTCTACGCGCGTCACGAGAGACGGTCCTAGACGGCCTCCACAAACACCAACAAGAGACAGAGACACTTAAAAAAAAGGGGTATTCAGAGCACCGATAAGACGAGAGAGACTCTACCAACAGCTACGTGCGCACCGAAGAGAGACAAAGAGAGAGAGAGACAGACAGAGACAAAGAGAGAGAGAGACTCTCGACAGGTACACTGGGGCGCTGACAAGAGACCGAGAGAATTCCGAGAACCTTCCCCCCTAAAGTGACGAGGTCTTCGACGAGACTAGCACCAACTAAATCTAGCACCAACACGAGACAAGAGACACAGTTATGTATGTTAGAAGCCGACACACACCCCAAAGGCTGCTGGCAGGGTTGGCGGTGACTATTTTAAATTTGGGGGGTTGTTTATATCTTTATCAGTGAGAGAGTTTTATATAAAAGATGGTCAGGAGGGTAATAGAATATTATCCCCTTCATTTTTTTTTATATATATATATATATGTATGTATATATATATTTCTTTTAACACCTCTGATCAGGAGGTTGTGTTCACAAATCTGATTTAGTTAAAGAGTTTAATTTACTTATGGCATATAAGACGCGTGAGTTTAATGTGGAATGCTGCAGGACGAAGTGGTAAAAAAAAAAGCTAAGAACAGGAAAAAAAATTTGAAAAAGCCTTAAGAAAAGTGTGCCATCTTGCCCATATTTTTCCTTCTTCTTCCATACTGTCCCGGCCATCTTTAAGAAAAAAAAAAAGGGAGTGGAGGGGGCAACCTCTGCAAAAAAAAAATGGGAGGAGGGAGGGAGGGAGGGGCAGCCTCTGAGGTAACTGGTTGCAGCTAACGAGAGACAGAACTTTACCAAGACTTCGCCTCTATCCCGCGTCCCCACAGAGGCTTCCTTATCTTTCTGAGTCTCCTCTTCTGGAGCGTGAGTTCGAGGAGGAGGAGGAGGAGGAGGAGGAGTGACCACTCCTTTGGACGTCACGTCCACCGTGGACGCCGCCGAAGTCACCCCTGGGGAAGAGCCAGGTTCAGAGGGAGGACCCGGGACGAGCCCGGGTTTCCTCATCGGTGGCGGGGACGTGTCATCGGTTCCCGCCCAGTACTCAGCTTCGTCTCTAGTCTCCGTGGGTTTGCATATCAGCGAGGCTCCTCCGCCACTCCAGAAGTCTTCCCTGAGGTCTTCCGCCTCTTCGCTCAAGAGTTCCTTGCTGTCGGCCGCTAAGGTATCGAACAGACGCGCCACTTCGTCCGAGGCTTTGCTCATCTCCGGGGTTTCGAGGTCGCTCACTTCCGTCGCGGATCCGAATACAGTTCCCGGGGTCAGGGGCGACGACTGAGCCAAAGCGCGAGTACCATCGAACTCGCCCAGCTCCGAGGCTCCTTGGCTTGCGATGTCTGGAGGAACCAGTCCGGCAATCTTCAACGTGGGTCTTGGTGGAGGTGACCCCTTTCGAGAACCCCGTACGTCGTCAGTCAATTTAGGCTCTTCGGTAGTCTCTCCGGCAGGTATGGAAGGAGCCACTTCTTCAACCTCGGCGCCAGGTCTCGCTCTCAATGGGGGTGAAGTCTCTCGTGAGCCCCAGATGTCAATGACTTCTGATTCCTCCCCAGCAGTTATAATTTTTGGTTCCTCAAAGGCTATTCCTTCAGCTGGTGGTGATGGAATTTCATCTACTTTTACTGCAGGTTTTCTCCTCAATGAACCCCAGATGTCATCATCTTCAACTTCTTCAGCAGCTGGAACAACTTCCTTGGCTGGGGGTTCTTGAACAGGAACTTCTTCAGCTGGTGGCAAGGGAACTTCATCAGCCTTTTGAACAGGTCTTTTCCTCAGTGAGCCCCAGATATCATCTTCCTCAACTTCTTCAACAGCTGGAACTTCTTCAGCTGGTGGAGAGGGAATTTCATCAGCCTTTTGAACAGGTTTTCTCTTCAATGAACCCCAGATATCATCATCTTCAACTTCTTCAACAGTTGGAACTTCTTCAGCTGGTGGTGAAGGCATTTCATCAGCCTTTTGAACAGGTTTTCTCCTCAATGACCCCCAGATATCATCATCTTCAACTTCTTCAACAGCTGGAGCAACTTTCTTGGCTGAGGTTTCTTGAACAGGAACTTCTTCAGCTGGTGGTGATGGAATTTCATCAGCCTTTTGAACAGGTTTTCTCCTTAATGAACCCCAGATATCCTCATCTTCAACTTCTTCAACACCTGGAACTTCTTCAGCTGGTGGTGAGGGAACTTCATCAACCTTTACTGCAGGCCTTTTCCTCAATGACCCCCAGATATCATCATCTTCAACTTCTTCAACAGCTGGAACTTCTTCAGCTGGTGGTGAGGGAACTTCATCAGCCTTTTGAACAGGTTTTCTCCTCAATGACCCCCAGATATCATCATCTTCAACTTCTTCAACAGCTGGAGCAACGTCCTTGGCTGGGGGTTCTTGAACAGGAACTTCTTCAGCTGGTGGTGAGGGAATTTCATCAGCCTTTTGAACAGGTCTTTTCCTCAGTGAACCCCAGATATCATCTTCCTCAACTTCTTCAACAGCTGGAGCAACGTCCTTGGCTGGGGGTTCTTGAACAGGAACTTCTTCAGCTGGTGGTGAGGGAACTTCATCTACCTTTACCACAGGTCTTCTTAATGGCGGAGAAGTATCTCGTGAACCCCATATATCAATTTCTTCTGGTTCCTCAACTTCAGGAACAACCTTGGCTTCAGGAACTGGAGCAACAACTTCTTCAGAAGGTAGCGAGACTTCATCAATCTTCTCTGCAGGTTTTCTCCTCAACGAACCCCAGATATCATCATCTTCAACTTCTTCAACAGCTGGAACTTCTTCAGCTGGTGGTGAGGGAACTTCATCAGCCTTTACTGCAGGCCTTTTCCTCAATGACCCCCAGATATCATCATCTTCAACTTCTTCAACAGCTGGAACTTCTTCAGCTGGTGGTGAGGGAACTTCATCAGCCTTTACTGCAGGCCTTTTCCTCAATGACCCCCAGATATCATCATCTTCAACAGCTGGAACTTCTTCCTCAATGACCCCCAGATATCATCATCTTCAACAGCTGGAACTTCTTCAGCTGGTGGTGAGGGAACTTCATCAGCCTTTTGAACAGGTTTTCTTCTCAATGAACCCCAGATATCATCATCTTCAACTTCTTCAACAGCTGGAGCAACGTCCTTGGCTGGCGGTTCTTGAACAGGAACTTCTTCAGCTGGTGGTGAGGGAACTTCATCAGCCTTCTGAACAGGTTTTCTCCTCAATGAACCCCAGATGTCTTCTTCTTCAACAGCTGGAACAACTTCCTTGGCTGGGGGTTCTTGAACAGGAACTTCTTCAGCTGTTGGTGAGGGAACTTCATCAGCCTTTTGAACAGGTTTTCTCCTCAATGAACCCCAGATATCATCATCTTCAACAGCTGGAACTTCTTCAGCTGGTGGTGAGGGAACTTCATCAGCCTTTTGAACAGGTTTTCTCCTCAATGAACCCCAGATATCATCATCTTCAACAGCTGGAACTTCTTCAGCTGGTGGTGAGGGAACTTCATCAGCCTTTTGAACAGGTTTTCTCCTCAATGAACCCCAGATATCATCATCTTCAACAGCTGGAACTTCTTCAGCTGGTGGTGAGGGAACTTCATCAGCCTTTTGAACAGGTTTTCTCATCAATGAACCCCAGATATCATCATCTTCAACTTCTTCAACGGCTGGAACTTCTTCAGCTGGTGGTGAGGGAATTTCATCGGCCTTTTGAACAGGTCTTTTCCTCAGTGAACCCCAGATATCATCTTCCTCAACTTCTTCAACAGCTGGAGCAACGTCCTTGGCTGGGGGTTCTTGAACAGGAACTTCTTCAGCTGGTGGTGAGGGAACTTCATCAGCCTTTTGAACAGGTTTTCTCCTCAATGAACCCCAGATATCATCATCTTCAACAGCTGGAACTTCTTCAGCTGGTGGTGAGGGAACTTCATCAGCCTTTTGAACAGGTTTTCTCATCAATGACCCCCAGATATCATCTTCCTCAACTTCTTCAACAGCTGGAACTTCTTCAGCTGGTGGTGAGGGAACTTCATCAGCTTTTACTGCAGGCCTTTTCCTCAATGACCCCCAGATATCATCATCTTCAACAGCTGGAACTTCTTCAGCTGGTGGTGAGGGAACTTCATCAGCCTTTTGAACAGGTTTTCTCATCAATGAACCCCAGATATCATCTTCCTCAACTTCTTCAACAGCTGGAGCAACGTCCTTGGCTGGGGGTTCTTGAACAGGAACTTCTTCAGCTGGTGGTGAGGGAATTTCATCAGCCTTTTGAACAGGTCTTTTCCTCAATGAACCCCAGATATCATCTTCCTCAACTTCTTCAACAGCTGGAACTTCTTCAGCTGGTGGTGAGGGAATTTTATCTACCTTTTGAACAGGTTTTCTCATCAATGAACCCCAGATATCATCTTCCTCAACTTCTTCAACAGCTGGAGCAACGTCCTTGGCTGGGGGTTCTTGAACAGGAACTTCTTCAGCTGGTGGTGAGGGAACTTCATCTACCTTTACCACAGGTCTTCTTAATGGCGGAGAAGTATCTCGTGAACCCCATATATCAATTTCTTCTGGTTCCTCAACTTCAGGAACAACCTTGGCTTCAGGAACTGGAGCAACAACTTCTTCAGAAGGTAGCGAGACTTCATCAATCTTCTCTGCAGGTTTTCTCCTCAACGAACCCCAGATATCATCATCTTCAACTTCTTCAACAGCTGGAACTTCTTCAGCTGGTGGTGAGGGAACTTCATCAGCCTTTACTGCAGGCCTTTTCCTCAATGACCCCCAGATATCATCATCTTCAACTTCTTCAACAGCTGGAACTTCTTCAGCTGGTGGTGAGGGAACTTCATCCGCCTTTACTGCAGGCCTTTTCCTCAATGACCCCCAGATATCATCATCTTCAACAGCTGGAACTTCTTCAGCTGGTGGTGAGGGAACTTGATCAGCCTTTTGAACAGGTTTTCTCCTCAATGACCCCCAGATATCATCTTCCTCAACTTCTTCAACAGCGTCCTTGGCTGGGGGTTCCTGAACAGGAACTTCTTCAGCTGGTGGTGAGGGAACTTCATCTACCTTTACCACAGGTCTTCTTAATGGCGGAGAAGTATCTCGTGAACCCCATATATCAATTTCTTCTGGTTCCTCAACTTCAGGAACAACCTTGGCTTCAGGAACTGGAGCAACAACTTCTTCAGAAGGTAGCGAGACTTCATCAATCTTCTCTGCAGGTTTTCTCCTCAACGAACCCCAGATATCATCATCTTCAACTTCTTCAACAGCTGGAACTTCTTCAGCTGGTGGTGAGGGAATTTCATCAGCCTTTTGAACAGGTCTTTTCCTCAATGAACCCCAGACATCATCTTCCTCAACTTCTTCAACAGCTGGAACTTCTTCAGCTGGTGGTGAGGGAATTTCATCAGCCTTTTGAACAGGTCTTTTCCTCAATGAACCCCAGATATCATCATCTTCAACTTCTTCAACAGCTGGAACAGCTTCCTTGGTTGCGGTTTCTTGAGCAAGAACCTCTTGAGAGGGTGGTGAAGGAAGTTCCTCAACCTTCTCTTTTGGTCTTCTAAGTGGTGGTGATGTGTCTCGTGAGCCCCAAAAATCGAATTCTTCAGTTTCCTCAACAGCTGGCACGCCTTCGGCATCAGGTTCAGCAGACGTTGGAGGAATTTCATCGACCTTCTCTTCAGGCGTTGTCAGTGATGGGGGTGTTTCTCTTAAGCCCCAAATATCACTTTCTTGTAAGGCCTCAACAGGAGGAAGTTCAGCTTGAGCTGGTGGTGAAGCAACCTCTTCAGCTAAGGTGGACCTCTTCCTCAAGGCTGGCGAAGTGTCTCGTGAACGCCATATATCAGGTCCCAAGTGCATTCTAGCTTTTTCTCCTGCAGAAGCTTCCTCAGTCGACACTGAAGGACTGGCTTCTTCAATACGTATGGCAGGCCCTTTGACCAGGGGGGGCGATGTGTCTCGTCCATGTCTATCTTGGTCTCGTTCTGGAAAACCTTTGCGTCTCTTTGGAGGTGGCGAGATCTTCTCGCCTCCGAGGTACTCAGCCGTCTGCTTCTTCGTTTTATCCTCCTGCACTGGCTTGGGCTCGCCCACGTCTGAGTCAAACCATCTGTCGATCAACGCTTCGTCAGGCGACTCTTCCGTGACGTCGGCCGATGGAATCGGTTGGAGACCCGGGTCGAAGAGGTTCTCGTCCTCGTCGATGAAGGGAACCTTCCATCTGGGTCTCAGCGGCGGCGGTAGGGGCGATGAAATATCAGAGCCAGAAAGGTCTGATTCGGTGAGTTCTTTTCTACCGGTCTGGTCTGTGGGTTCGATCCCCCGTCCCTCAACCTGCCCTTCGGTTGCGGCGAGTTCTTTGCTTCCGGGAGCGGAAGAAGCATCACCTTTGCTATCGAAGAAGGATTCCTTTTGCTTCGACGTCTCCAAGACGGCGACGTGGGAGTAGGTCTCTCCCGAATCGAACCACCTTTCTATCAAGGCCTCGTCGCCGTCTTCGTCAGTATGATACACACCCTTAGCCTCGCCCCTAAGAGACTCCCCTTCTTCTTCCGCAACCTCTCCCTTGACTTTACTGACTAATGGGGAGGAGCCTCGACTTCCCCAGACATCCTCAGAGTCCAGTGGCTCTTCGAGCACCTCCTCCTCCTCCTCCTCCTCCTCTGCAACTTCCCCAAGGGTGACTGCAGAGGCCTCGGACACCCCCTCGACTCTGAGTTCCTCCTCGACTACACCTGTGATGGTCGACTTCTTGGGAGGTGGGGATGTGTCTTTCTCTTTCCAAAAGTCCTTTACAGTATCTTCAGACTCCTGTGAGAATTGCTTTTGTCAGACCTTCTTTCCCCCTTCCCCCGCCAAGCATTTAATCAAGACCTTAGTTTTTCTTCCAATATACAAACAGAAAAAAAAAAAAATATATGGCGGGGTTAATTGCATTGCACAGCTGTATTACCAACATAAGAATGGGAGAACTGAAAGTTAAGGGTTCTGAACACAGAACCAAAGAAAACAATTCAAGTGACTTTTTAATAGTTATGTAAATATAGTTAGAGGGAATATTATTATATACTTCATTATTATAAAAACATAAGAAAAATCTCATTAAAGACAAGAGGTGGAACGTATTCAGCACACTCGATAATTCGATATTACCATAATGACAGATCAATATTCTAAGAATATCATAAAGAAGCCATTACCATAACGACAGATCAATATTCTAAGAATATCATAAATAGGTCGTGAATATGAAAGGTACGAACCCCTTGAGCACGACGAAGACGACGAGGGTATGACGACCTTACTTTCTGACGTGACCTTTTAAGGGTCAAGGTCAGGTCAAGTGTGTGGTCGTCATATTCATGAGTCGTACCTGTCGTACTCAATGGTCGTACCTGTCGTACTCAACGGTCGTAAAGTCGTGCTCCAAACGTTCATAATTTTAAACTTCTGTCTACAGACGGAAGAGCTGTGTCTAATCTAACATGTTTTCAGAACATTATCCTAAATAGGAAGTCTGGAAAATCATTTTAAAGAAGTGTGCTGCAGACAACAGTATTGGCTAATGGGAAGAACAAAAAAAGAAAAAAAAAAAAATACATCACCAAATTACGAAAATAATATGTGTCTATCAACAGACTACATTATAGCATTAAAAAAAAATATATTGAAAGGTGTTTGCACGAAGCAATTCACCAAAATTCGAAACAGAAGCTCAATTTCCCTTCAAAAAATATTAGATTTTTCATCGACTATTTCAATTTTTCTCATTAGTATAGTCTTTAATTTCATCCCATACATAAAAACTTTGGTATATATATATATATATATATATATATATATATATATATATATATATATATATATTAATCATGTCCGTTACGTAGATCTTTAGTGTAGTAATTTGAAAATATAGCGTCAGGAGCACATGGTAATTAGCATCGAGATCAAGGTGAAGGCGAGTTAATTAGCAAGTGACTTAATGAGCAGTGTGAGGTAGATTAATTGCTGTATGAACGCCTCTGGCTCTGGACTGGACAACCCAGCCTAGAGGTAACGCATTCGTAGACCACATCCATCGCAGAAAGACGTCTACCAAACGTTCGTGTTTATTCGTGTAAACTCAACGTCCGTGTAAATTCGTGTAAACTCCAACGTCCGTGTTAATTCGTGTAAACTCAAACGTCCGTGTTAATTCGTGTAAACTCCAACGTCCGTGTTAATTCGTGTAAACTCAAACGTCCGTGTTAATTCGTGTAAACTCCAACGTCCGTGTTAATTCGTGTAAACTCAAACGTTCGTGTAAATTCGTGTATCGCATGGCACTCCGGCGCTCTTCGATCGCGGGTTTTAACCCGCTGGACACGGCGAGACAACATAAAAAAGCGCGTTCGAATCTCTGTAACCTCGGGTACCCACTGAGCCGAACATGACGCAGGGGGAGTGTCTTGGTAGATCCAACATCTAAGTCAACAAAATGACAAATGATGATTTCAGTAGAGTCGAAAACCTTACTAGACATTCGATATAAACTTTCAACACTGTAACGATGGACAGTGTGAGCCAACACCTGTTCTATGGGCCAGGCCAGAACTGCTATGGATATTACTATTCTATGGGCCAGGCCAGAACTGCTATGGATATTACTGTTCTATGGGCCAGGCCAGAACTGCTATGGATATTACTATTCTATGGGCGAGGCCAGAACTGCTATGGATATTACTGTTCTATGGGCCAGGCCAGAACTGCTATGGATATTACTATTCTATGGGCGAGGCCAGAACTGCTATGGATATTACTGTTCTATGGGCGAGGCCAGAACTGCTATGGATATTACTGTTCTATGGGCGAGGCCAGAACTGCTATGGATATTACTATTCTATGGGCGAGGCCAGAACTGCTATGGATATTTCTAAACCAATCGTGGTCCAAGAGTTGTGCTATGAGTCACGGCCTCAAGAACGCTATATAGAATGGTCTTGCACTACTATGAACACATAACTGCTATATAGATTGGGGTCAAAAGAAGGCTATGGATCACACGTCTGAATCATAAACCCAGGATTGTTACTACTGGTTCAAAAGAAATGTGAATTTTGCAATGAATTTTTGGGGCCATGACTTTTAACGAATTCAAGAACCCCCCACCAATGGATCTGAACAAAACTACTGTAAGATTTTGAGATTCAATTTTGAGAGGTAAATTGCCGTATGGATTCGCCCAAGACAATACGATGAATCTTTTAGATCGAATCTTGGGTCCATGGCCTTTTAAGATCTTCATATGCAAATCAGTAGCCTAAAGGCGGAATAGACTCCTTAAGATATGCCAATCAAATCTATCGCTACAACTGATCGCCCAAGCGATTTCTGACGATGAAATCCTTGATGACTGATATCAACACGTGATAACATATCTACACACACACACATGGACGCTGCTCGCAAAAGAAATATCCATTTCCGAAGCAAGAAATTTCAACTAATACACAAACACACACACACACACAAACGTGTGGGCAAAGCACTTTCGCTGCTGGCTCAAGATTCGAAGCCCAACGGATAGGTGTGTGTGTGTGTCTTGGTTTCGAAATCGACGTCTTGCAAAGGGTCGAGCGGTGGTGGGTGTGTGTGGCCAGCGTGCAAGATGCCGTAGCCTGAGAACTCCGGCACACAACGGCCTGTTGTTAATCTGTTCGCCAACAGAGCTAACGGAGAACCACCGTTTATCAAGCATAACGGAAACACGCACAAATGATAACAAAAAGAAAGAAAATATAACACAGCGATCAATTAATATAAAACTAATAAAGGGAAGACAAATATTATGCAAATAACGAAATAATAATAATAATAAAAATGCGTGAAATAATAATGATAAATGTTAAAGATAAGGGAAACCAGCTCTGCGCGAGATGGCCTCCATAGAGCAAACTACCAGGGGTAATTACCTGTTAAATCGTTAACACTGCATTTAGACACTGGCTACAGAGAAGCGCAAACACTGAAACAGAGAGAGAAAAAGAGAGAGAAGAAAGTCTCCAGAGAAATTTCATGAAAGTAAACACCCATAAAAAGTTTTCTTTAATGGAAATTAATATCTGTGTCGAAAAGAAAACGACAAAGCGGTAGCCATTCGACAAATCTATTGCTCTTACATCGAGTGTTTTCAAGCCTTCATGAAGTACTTTGTTATGGCCTCAGACCACAGCGCAACCCTTCGGTTCGATATGGCCCTTGACCTTTGACCTCAGTCTTCCTCATCAAGTAAGGTCAAGGCCATCCTCATCACCCAGGGTATATGGCCTTGACCCAACTCGGCCCTTGAAAGGTGAGGTCGGAGGTCACCCTGTCGAACCTAAGAGTTCCATCGTCGGGCTCAAAGGGGGTTCATAGCTTCCAGCGCTCTCACACACGACGGAGCGACGTACGTACGGACGAGAGAAATCAAGAGAAAATAGCCATCATGATATACGTCCCGAGTGTCGCACGTTGGCTAATGACCCGCTAAATTACCCTGCGTGGTTGGTCCTCAGGTGGTACACATGGCCCTCACTAAGTAACCTCGTCACAGACCATCAGGTCATCTCCCTAACTTGTCCTTCTCAAACGTGTCTATCTCTTTCTCTTTCTCTTATTCTTGTTCTTATCTTACGTTTTCTCCCCTCTTTTTTTTTTTTTTTCTTATCTCGCTGGAGGAGATACGATGCGCTTCTCAATATACTGTGGCAGGAACCTCTTGCAGTACGAGCTGTCTGAGACGGAGCATCTACCATCTTCACTATGGTCCACTCACTACCCCGTCACAACCATCATCTTCACTATGACCCACTTCTCAGACCCATCATCTTCACTATGATCCACTTCTCAGACCCATCATCTTCACTATGATCCACTTCTCAGATCCATCATCTTCACTATGATCCACTAGCTACCCCTCTCAAACCCATCACCTTCACTATGATCCACTAGCTACCCCTCTCAAACCCATCATCTTCACTATGATCCACTAGCTACCCTCTCACACCCATCACCCTCACTATGGTCATCCACTAGCTACCCTTTCACACCCATCACCTTCACTATGGTCCTGACGGTCATGCCATTCCTGGTGGACCTCACTATTTCCCCCGTTTCCTTCTCTCCGTCTTCTGCCGTGACTTCATCTATCAGATATCTTCGTTCTCCGAGTCTTCAAAGACCAATTTTTATTATTTTTTTTCATCTCTGATGACAATATTTGGGGGATATCGGTGCCGGAGAATGGCCACCATTCTTCCTTCCTTCTCAAATGCCTCTGAAGTCTTATAACCAGTTTTCTCTCTCTCTTTCTTTCTCTCTCTCTCTTTCTCTCTGCCTCATCACCGGTTATAATGACCCCGTTTCTCCTCGTCCTTCCTACATCTCTCTCTCTCTCTCTCTCTCTCTCTCTCTCTCTCTCTCTCTCTCTCTCTCTCTCTCGGCCTCCCCTGGAACCCACCACATTTCCTGGTCAACTCATGTGGTTCGACGACCCTGCAGCTCTGGAGACACAAAAGTAATCAGTTGCTGTTTTTTTTTTTTGTTTCTTCCTAGACAAAATCCCTTAAATCACTAGAGGTTTCTCACAGAACTGTGACGTGTTCTATTTCTCTCTATTATCTGAGTCAAGTTCTCTTTGTAGGTGTTTTCTGTTTTCTCATTATCTATACGTCTTTTAGGGGTACTTAAAGTGATGTCGCTTCCCATCAATTAGGTGGGCCTCCCTCTCTCACCACAGGCAACAAATCCTCTTTTAGAAAACGTACTTTTCAATTGATATTCGTCTCTCACGAAGAAGAGGACAAATGGGGAACCTCTCACTCCTCTTCTCATGATCCAGTATCGCTTCAAACACCAAGCACAGAATCCTAGGCCTACGATATATAGCCTACGACACCACACAATCATAACATTTACTCTCCCCACATATTAACACACAGGCCACAAAGTAAACGTCCCCCTCTTTTTAAAAATGCATTTCCTCCAGAGGCAACACCGTAACAGAGGGGAAGCTTCTAAAATGCCTTGCACAGCTGGCGCTTCGTCACCTAAGACATGTCCACTGGCCTGGACGTGGGTAGGAAAGACGGTGACATCAAGGAGGAAGAACTCTGGGGTATGTCACCACCTCCTTCGTTCCTCACAGTTACGACAACTTTGCCGTTGCTTCTTGAGGCGCGGTCCAGCACCTCTCCATCGCCTTCCTCTTGGTGTGGAGAGGATTCCAGGTCTTTTCAGGGACTGTGGCGCTCCTCCGCAGGATGAGAAACATGCTCTTTTATTCTTTCTCTTCAAATTTGAAGCTGGAAGTATTCTTTTTCTTTGTCCTCCTCTTTTGTCCAACCAGCCACATACCCTGTGACTCTCTCTCTCTCTCTCTCTCTCTCTCTCTCTCTCTCTCTCTCAGTATTTTCTTTCCCTCTTGCCATTTCCAGTCCATTCTTCCAGTGTGGTGCGTTTTCCAGCCCAAGCCGTCCAGCTCGGGTTTATCGACATATCTGGGACCTTAAAGAAGACGGTGGAGCTGTGGAGGGATTTCCTTGGCGAGCTGGGATAAAAAAACACGTCGTTTATGGCTTAAACTCTCTCTCTTTCTTTCTCTCTTTTTCTCTCTCTCATCCCCCCGTCTTATCTAATCTCCGGCCCGTTTTCTGTGATCTTACCCCTCAAGTTTCCAGTGTTCACTAGAGGCACCGTGAGCCATAGTCACTACCACCACAAGGCAATGTTCCCAAGGGCACTCTTCTTTCCCCCTCCCTTCCAAAAGGTTCATTATCATTCTTCATTCACATCCCCTCAAAGTCTTTCCTAATCCTTAGACTCTCGCCAGATGTCTCTGTTAGATCTCGCTCACTGGCAGAGGAAGGAGTAACCTCAATGAGGATTAGTTGAATTCTTCTTCCTCTTCTTCTTCTTCTTCTTCCTCCTGTTCTTCAGCGGGCAGATATCATTACTGTTCTCTCTCTCTCTCTCTCTCTCTCTCTCTTTCTCTCTCTCTCTCTCTCCAATACCCACATCGTAAAAAAAAAAAGAGAGTTTCCTCTTCCAGTCCCTCGTGCCGTCCCTGGAATGTCGACAACTGCTTCTTATCGGAAATGCTTTCTTTTTTTTCCCTTCGAGTGTATGACACACGATCCTCCTCTCTATCCCCGGAGCTCGTTCTCAATGTCTTGGGACTTCAAGAATCTCTGCTGAAAGTCTGATGATGAAGGCGTTCCTCAAAGCAGATCTGTCTTAAAACATCTTCATCCTGGACATAAATCGACGTCTGTGTGCGAAGTCTCCGCCTCCTCCACCACCTCCTCCTCGAGGTGTTCGTCTTCAAGGACCGTCCAACCCTTACCCCAGATGGCCATGCTCTTTGCCACCGTTCTCAATACCCGCCCGAGCATAAAACCACACCTTGAATGAGTCCCGTGGTATGATCCCTCCCCCTCGCCGCGCCTCCAGCCGCGTCCTACTCGGAGTTCCTGCCAAGTATGTGACCATGCGCCCTCCTCCCTAAAGCATGCGTCAATTACCTACCTCAACCATCTTCTAATACCCGTAGTGCGTTAAGAATAGTGTACGCCAGCGCTCTGGTTCTATCAAGTACGACGCACTAGTACCCGTAGTACGTTAAGAATAGTGTACGCCAGCGCTCTGGTTCTATCAAGTACAATGTAAATGATATATATCATTCGCCAATAATAATACTACCCCCACTTTGAGCACGACTGTGCAACGAATGGCTCGACCAGCGACCAAAACCTTACAAGGATCGAGTCGAGGAATTGATGATACACAAAGGGTTCCAATTGGGTTCAGATACCATTAATATGGGATTACATTAAACATGAACGGGATGATACGTCTTCGGAGAGGCTGGGTTTTATACATGATTCCCAGACAACTGAAAGTTTTGGAATGAATAGTATCTTGTACGAATATGACTCGAATGAAAGACACAAGTGGAGCTTACACAGTCTGTTGCAATGACGACTTGCAGACTCGCTGTACAAACTGAATAATAATAATAACAACAACAATAATAATAATAATAATAATAATAATAATAATAATAATAATAATAATAACAATAATAATAATGATAATAATAATATAGGAAATTAAGAATCAATAGAGACAAAAGTATTAAAAATCTAGAAAAATTGCGAAATACTGGAATGTAAATGTGGATATGATACATTCATAAGACCTGCAGATATATATATATATATATATATATATATATATATATATATATATATATATATATATATATATATATATATATAAACACGTGTCAAAACGTAAATAGATTGGAAAATATAATAACACTAATATCTGCGGTGCATATGTTCAATTAAGCTGACATAAGAAGAAGTTTAAGGTATATTATATGATTTGTTTAATGATGTTTTAAATTCATATTTTTAAATAATGAGACCATTGATATACATATAACTTATAAAGACAATTCTTACTTCACAAATCAATGATAATCCGATACAAAACTCTCGCGTCTCTTGCAATACTAACACACCGAGACAATGATGGTATACGCTACGAATACAGACCGTATGCAAATCATCTCAAAAAATCATCTCAAAAAATCTTTAATAAAAAAAGAAGCAAAAAGCTTTGAGTTGCATAATGTTGTGCGTAGACGATAAATTTGGGTTTCTGAGTGTCTTTTGAGTTTTGAAGTGTTTGCTTTTCCAAGCGAAGAAAAACCTGAGATATTTAAATACACACACATCTATCTATCTATCTATCTATATCTATCCATCTATCTATCTATCTATCTATCTATCTATATATATATATATATATATATATATATATATATATATATATATATATATATATATATATATATATATATATTTCTATGACTCCACGGGGAAATGAAGCACGGTAAGTTCCCAAGTGCACTTTCGTGTAATAATCACATCATCAGGGGAGATGACTTATATTTCTCTCTTGTGTCTCCCCTGATGATGTGATTATTACACGAAAGTGCACTTGGGAACTTATCGTTTTTCATTTCCTCCGTGGACTCTTAGGAATATACTTGATCACGGGCAAGATTGTGATCCTTTCCAATATATATATATATATATATATATATATATATATATATATATATATATATATATATATATATACACGGAATGATGTCAATTTCCATTGACAATGAATGAGCTTCTCTTAGCGTGAAAATTAACAATGTTCTTTAACTCTTCACCGATGAATGCAAAAATCTTCCCCTCCCCCCTACGTCATTTTCCAGTTGACCAATGGGGGAAATCGACGGCAGTGACGGGGGGTGATGACGTGTCACCTTATCCACCAATGACAAGACCCCTTTTTCCAACCATCCAATCAGAGGAGATGGGACATTTTGTTATTCCTTGCAGGTTATAAGCCTCGCTCTGATAGGCTATAACACTCGTTGTGAATGGGTTATAATACTCGTTGTAAATAGGGTTATAATAATCGCATACACACAATCTCACGTATACTTAACGTTTAAACTTACGCTAATCATTTTCTTTAAACCCTTATAAACGCCCAAACACTTCACGTTTAAATGACGCAAATATAATTTTTCTTGACCTTAAAAAACGCTCAAACACTTCTCGTTTAAATTTACGCTAATCTTATCTTTTTTTTTTTTCAATCTTTAAACGCCCCAAAAGTTATCAGAGAATTTACGAACACCGCGTCATGGGCTTTGAACACTGCGTCATGGGCTTTGAACACCGCGTCATGGGCTTTGAACACTGCGTCATGGGCTTTGAACACTGCGTCATGGGCTTTGAACACCGCGTCATGGGCTTTGAACACTGCGTCATGGGCTTTGAACACCGCGTCATGGGCTCTGAACCAAAGTGGGTTGAGAACTGTCATGGGTAAAACCGTTTCTTTGGCAAAACCTCGAGAACAAATTAATAAACAAAAAAACAAAAAAATGACGATCACACTAAAGGTTGAGGGTACTTACTGATCACCCTAGAGTTAAGACAAAAAAAAAAAGAAAGAAAACGCACAAGAAAGAAAATGGTTTACGAGTTCCTTCCTTGACATGACGAAGATATCCATTTGCGATTCAGCTGCGCAGTGTGCGTGTCGCATGGCCGCTGTGGGCGAGCCGACGTCATGATAGGGGGTGGGGGGAAGGGGGGGACGACCCCCTCCTCAGAGAGAGTGGACTTAAGAGGAAGAGAGAAAAGTAGGGCGAGAGTAGACGCAAGGCTTCGAAAGTCAGAAAGGGAGGGAGGAAGTAAGCACTGTCCAAACCCTCTAGCGTCGGCTCAATCATGTCCGACTCTCTCTCTCTCTCTCTCTCTCTCTCTCTCTCTCTCTCTCCCGTTTCCCCCTTCCATGACGCCGGCTTGCGCGCGCATACAGTGACCTACCCACCCCCCCACCTCCGGGGTTGGAGGGGGGTGGGTCGGGGTCGCTGGAACAAGAACTGTTCGTCTTACCTGCTGGGCAGCTGGTTGGGGTTCCTTAAGGGTGAGTGGTGACGGAGGTGCCGCCGCAGAAGCGGGGGGAACCTGTCCTTTCTCTGCTAGTGTGAGACTCGCCTCCTCTACCTGCTCTAGAGCAAGTCCCTTTACCGTGTCCCTGGGATATCCCTGCTCGAGGAGGAGCTCCTCCTCCGAGGGTGGAGTAGGGGTACTAGCGGTCGCCTTCGGATACTCCTTCTTCTTGAGCGGTGGCGAAGTCTCCCGATCAGCCCAGAAGTCGAACTCAGCGGCTTCTTCTTCTTCTTCTGCTGCTTCCTGCTGAACAGCTGGTTGAGGCTCAGGCTTCGGTCTCTTTGCTGGAGGAGATGGTTCTCTCTCCTGGGGCTCTGGGGCCGGTGGCTCCTCGTCCTCGGGGAGGTCCTCGAAGTCTTGGACCTCGGGAACTGGCGAGACTGCTCCGGCGTCTTCCTCGTCGATGTCTTGCGAGACTACGCGGAGTTCGTCGTCAAAGAGCAAGTCTTCGACAGATGCTGGAGGAAAGAACGAGGAAGAAGTCATTAGACACAAGAACAGACAAAGACAGACAGACACACACACTGGCGAAGAACGAGGAAGAAGTCATTAGACACAAGAACAGACAAAGACTGACACACACACACACACACACACACTGGCGAGACACGAAAGGCTGATGGGGATAGAAAGAGTCGTCAGTGTGGTAAAGGATATTCATAAAGTTCTGTACGAGTGATAAAAAGTGAATAGGTCACAAGAGATAAGAAATCCTTAATGACAAGAGGTAAAGACACACACACGAAGCATAACAAACAATAACATGTATGAAATTACGACAACTTCCAGAACACGACACGAGTGAGAAAACCTCACTGTCAAACCAAGAATCTATCCAAAGACATATATGGCGTAAATCTACCCAAAGACACATATGGTGTAAATCTATCCAAAGACATATATGGCGTAAGTATGACTGAGCCTTCATATTTAGGGAACAATTAGAACACAGACTGATGGACGAACGCGCGTGTGTGTGTGTGTGTATAAAAGTGTACACCCCGGCAATACACAGAGTCCACAAAGTGTCACAGGGACCTGCGAGCTATGGGTATATGACTTTTACTTTCCCAGCAATGTAACGAACCAAAACATATCAGCTTCAGTCTTCGGGAATTGCTGAGTTTACTGCACACTAGCGTTCCTCTTCCTCGTGTATATATATATACATATATATATATATATATATATATATATATATATATATATATATATATATATATATATATATATATATATATATATACAACGAAGGGCGTAACTGCCAGAGAATATGTGGCAATACAATGGACCTTCACTATAGGGTTTGTAATTTAGCCACACCATAGTCGTCTTAGCTGTGTCCTCCGACCCAATACCTTTTCGGTCAAAGTATAACACAGTCCTATTTCAATAAAAACCTGACCCTTTCTTTAATTCAGTCAAGTCAGAACTTAAATCTAAGTAAACTCAACTGCTATACTGAATATTTTGCCTTATCTAAGTTATGGGACAGCAAAATCGAAATTAGGAAACTTGAGATCATCTTTTTGTAATAGTTATCCCACATCGAGTATGAAGAAAACGGGTCCCGGGACCGTGCTTTGTTTTCTATATATAACCATGAGAGAGGCGGGAAGACATCTTCACTTCTTAATTTATGGCAGGACTAAAAGTACAATGAACTCACTAAGTCCACTATAAATTCAGTTAACCAATTATCTTAAATTGGTTAATGCACATCGAAGCTTCGTATCACCGAGTCCCGTTTTCTTTGCCATATTTCTAAAATTCCCATTCAGCTTTTAGGCGCAACAATGAACACTAACTTTCCCAACCCACTAATCATGAACACTATTCTAACTGGCTAATCATTGATGCTCTACCAGGCTCTCACAGATTGGCATTGGAAATCCTACCAATCGTTGCCACCTGCTCACTCCCCATTTCTCGCTGCAACTGTCATAAGAAACTCATCACTACCCAATCCCTAATCTTCATCAGCATAACCAATCAACCTCATCTTTTCTTCTAGTCTATCACAAACACTTGGTCCCCCTTCAATCCAATCACTGTTCATCCAATTTCTTTTCTCCTAATCCATCACGGGCCACAGTGGACCCACTCCATACCAATCACCATTCCTCCCCCCCCCAATCCCCAAGTGTTCCAATCACGGTCCCCCAATCCTCTGGGGTCACTCACCTGTGTCGACGACGTATTCCTTGATGCCAGCAAGCCACGATTCTCTAATCTCTGGAGTACGGGCCTCGATGAGGATTGGGTAGTTGGGATGAGTGAGGGATTCGATGTGGAAGAACTCGAGTGTCTTGGGATTATCAAGACTCCCCAAGGAGGTTTCTGGGAGCTGCGTGGGAGAGAAGAGGTCAGAGGTCAAACGGATTTCCTAGCCATGGGAAAAAGATTTCGGGAAGGACTCTCTCTCTCTCTCTCTCTCTCTCTCTCTCTCTCTCTCTCTCTGTGTGTGTGTGTGTGTGTGTGTGTGTGTGTGTGTGTGTGTTCAAGTGCAATCATGTCCTCTCCTGCATATAACCCATGTAAGGTATACGTGTTTGTGTAATATGTATATGGAAAAGGGAACGTACCTCAGTATACATATACACAAGCACGTATCCCAACATGCATAAATGGACACGAATAGTAACACACACACACACACACACACACACACACACACACACACACAACACACACACACACACACACACACACACACACACACACTCCATCTTCACCAGAATATACATTAAGAATTTATATAATGTCTCTAAATTTTGTATGCCGCTGGGAGACACACAATCCCGTATACTGAGGAAGAACTACAAGTCACAGGTACGTGACATCACTATTCCAAACGAGGTCAAGTGGGTCGTTGGACAGGTTAATGACTGCTTGACCTAAGATAGGGGTAAACATGGTTCAAACTACTCTCTCAACGGTACGAGACATCTGCTTCTTTTTTTTCTTAGGAAATTAGACTAAATGATTTACGTACTTTAAGACAACGAGCAGGACTATATCAAAATGATATCTCTAGATAGTTTTGATAGAATGAGATCTATATGCCTATATCGTGTGGCTAAGCAGACGCAAAGATACTCTTCAAATCGTAAACATTAACGGGAAAGAGAACATGTAGAGATGTGACCTTAGAGACGATGGCAATCTGCAACGTGTGGTGAAAGTAAGAGGATGAAGACGTGAAAATCACAAGTGGAAATGATACATCAACAGAACCGAATGGGAACAAACCTTGAATGAAATATGGTGAAATTACGAAATATTCAAGAGGTGTTGCATGGAACAATTACATGGACTGCTGAACAGGGTAGTTAGTGGTGTGGAAAACGAGAATGGGATGAATATAATGAGTGGAACGTAATGAATAGCTATCAATATGAAATTCCAGGGCCATGGCTGGAATTCTACGAGGTGAATTAAGTTCCAGGTTTTAATCTTTTATCTACGATACGAAGATGAATCATCGGTACAGAGACCAGGTCACGGAATAATAGTCCAAACTTATGAATATATTCAAAGACTTAAGGGTTACTGTGCTGTCTGAAAGGGCTACAGTGGATCCTGTAACTACAGTGGATCCCATAAGGGCTACGGTGTGTCCCATAAGGGCTAAGGCGTGACCCTTGGGGTATACGAAGGTCTGGACTTTGACCTGACACCATGTTCAAATATTATAGTATTCTCCTCCTCCAGGATTTGCATATATGTCGTGGTCCACGATCGTACCGTCGTGTTCAAACATCGTACCGCTGTTCTCAAGCATCGTACCGTCGTGTTCAAACACCGTACCGCTGTTCTCAAGCATCGTACCGTCGCGTTCGACCATCTGTACCGTCCCGCTCCGGGGTCGAATATAACCCAGCTGAACACATTGGATGAAGAACATACCCACACCGTGGTCGTCAGCCAACTGGCCGACTGACTTAACGTACCTCCAACACCATTGGCTGCTGACGGTGGAAGACAACTCCATGATTGGTCAGGCATGGGACCGGCGAGCCAATCATGAATGGCCTCTTAAAAAACCTAACGCCTTGCTTTCCCGCCCAGCGCTCCCCCCCCCCCAACCCCAGCGCCAGACGGGCATGTAGTCATCACCGCCAGCTAAAGATCCTTATCTTCAGTGATAAACAAAGCTAACTAACTTAATCCAACCACTATAACAACCCGACGACCCTTCACCCCCACCTCTTCATTAAGCACGACGACCCAATTGAGTACTCAAGTCCTCAAAACCCCTTTATAACGACCCAATTGAGTACTTAAGTCCTCAAAACCCCTTTCTAACGACCCAATTGAGTACTTAAGTCCTCAAAACCCCTTTCCGACGACCCAATTGAGCACTTAAGTCCTCAAAACCCCTTTCCGACGACCATGGGGCGCCCTTACAGAGAGGGACGGACGCTTTGAACCGCGTCACCACAACGACCTCGGCGACTATCGCAGCTCAAACTACCGAGGACGATCGTTATTATCTTTCTTCTCCAACCTGTGGAGGACGCCTCCATCCCCCCAAGATCCAGGCGAACATTCACGAGGATGATCGATCGCCTTGAGTACGATATCCTTCGATACCTCTCGTCATCGTACTCAGGTGGGTTAAGAAGATGAAGAAGAAGAAGAAGAAGAAGAAGAAGAAGAAGAAGAAGAAGAAGAAGAAGAAGAAGAAGTCGAAGAAGAAGAAGAAGAAGAAGAAGTCGAAGTCGCCGAAGACGACGTGGTGCAGAGGTGAGTCGAGTCGAAACGCAAGGTCCAAAGAGGCGAGGAGGAGGAAGAGGAGGAGGAGGAGGAGGAGGAGGAGGAGGCCAGCGTCCTTGAAAAGGTACCTGGCGACTACGGCATGAGGGTTGCCAGATGGCAAGACCGCCGACGAGGCGACATGGCATTTCAAAGGCCGCTGTGCCAAAGTGAGTGTGGGGAAGGGGGACAGAGTGACAGCACAACGGTCGATGGGTTGTGTCAATCAAGAAAGTATGACAGGTCACAGAATGTCTGGTGACTGAGTGTGGGGAGCCCGTGTCTCACACACACAATATGCCATGTGACATGAGCATGACAAATGACAGTGTCATGCAATCACGCAGTGACAATACAACTTGATATTTCTGTACGCTGTAGGCATGACCCATGTCCTCCTCAATGCTTCTTGTATGGTGGCTGCTGAAGTTGACGAAATACGAGAATTCGTATTCTGTCATGATCTCATTTGAGCTTAAAAAATTGAGTTTTGACACTTAAAGATGATTTTCTTCTTCCAGATATCCAATGCTCTGTCATCATGTCACATTATTGTTATCACTTTACCATTTATTTCTTTTGTGGGTACATGCAGGGGTTGTGTTCGGCAAAGTCACAGACAGTGAACGTATTTCTTTATATCCTTTTTCCTTTTTTATAACGAGTTTCTTGCTTAATTTTGCGTTGTGTCTTGTGGCTCTTTCATCCCGACATCTCTCGAGGGACTGTTCACAGTCCACATCTCTCATCTACTGACGTGTTATGGACCAGTTCACTACCAGTGCATGACGAGCGTGTTGTGGGGCATTAATGACTTAAGAGGGCGTCATTAAGTCACCCTCTTACTTTCCTCTCTTCCGAGATGTGCGAATTTGAAGCATCTTGTCTCTTCGGTAACCCAGCTCTCAAACGTTTTGGGTACCATTTCTGCTGTCCTCCTCTGGACCTTCTCTACCAGCTCTTCGTGCTATTTTAGGTGCTGGTGACTAAACAGGAGAAGCATATTCTGGTTCTGTCTTCAAGTAGGACACGAACAGCTTCTGTCTGTGTGTGTGTGTGCGTAAGAGAGAGAGAGAGAGAGAGAGAGAGAGAGAGAGAGAGAGAGAGAGAGAGAGAGAGAGAGAGAGAGAGAGAGAGAGACCCCTGATACTCGGCCCCCCCCCCCCCCAAAGTGCCACTAACCCCCTAATCCTTGACCTTAGGTTGGCCTTCACCAGGGGCGCGACAGCCACCACTAAAGCCCTTGGCTCAGGATGTCGAAGGCCCAACCTGGCCAGTCAGTGTCCCCCGCCGCACATGGAGGAGGAGGAGGAGGAGGAGGAGGAGGAGGTGTGTGGGGTGTGTGGGGGGAATAGATGGCTCGTGCCAGTGCCAACATTCCTGCAGGGCTCATAAAGGCACTGTGCCAGTACACACACACACACACACACACACACACACACACACACACACACACACACTCGCTACTATTCACCTCACACTCCTCTTCCCTCCTCTTCTATTTTAGGTCTATGCTTCCCATTCCACCATCAACTTCAGAAGAGGAATGGAGACTTCCTCTTTCCCCTCAGTCTATTCATCAAACTCCGCCATAAAACGCGTTGCTCCACTTTTCTAAACCATTCCCACTCACACTCGTCTAAATTTACTCACCATTCTTCCCTCCCAGACCAGCCTCATCCCCTTACTCATCATTCTTCCCTCCCGATCCAGCCTCATCCCCTTACTCATCATTCTTCCCTCCCATACCAGCCTCATCCCCTTACTCATCATTCTTCCCTCCCGATCCAGCCTCATCCCCTTACTCATCATTCTTCCCTCCCATACCAGCCTCATCCCCTTACTCATCATTCTCCCCTCCCGATCCAGCCTCATCCCCTTACTCATCATTCTTCCCTCCCGATCCAGCCTCATCCCCTTACTCATTTCCCTCATGACTTAAGCACTGACCAAATCGTCCTCCTTTCGTTCGCATGAACTCCTCATTCACCAGAATTAAACCATTCCTCTTTTCTCTTTGTTACGTTCGTGGTTCTCTCTCTCTCTCTCTCTCTCTCTCTCACACACACACACACACACACACACACTTCACCTCATTCTTAACTTATTCTCTCAATTAACTCTAACTCTTGGCCTTGCTGTCGATCAAATCTTCGCTTCCTCATTTTACGAGTTCTCTTATATTTCTTCATTTCCTTTCCTTATATGCGTTACTTTTTGAACGACATTCATTATCTTTTTTCTTCCAAGAGTCAGTTTCTTTATCTTAAACGTTTATCGTATTTAGAAACACTCTTATCTACACCTGATGTGATTATTACACGAAAGTGCACTTGGGAACTTATCGTGTTTCATTTTTCCCCGTGGACACATAGGAATATCTTGATCACGCGCAAAATTGTGATCCTTTCCAATATATATATACGTATATGTAAGGACGATCCAGAATATTCAGCAAATCTGGTAGGACCATAAAACACCTACTTGTTCCCTCCCTCCTTCGTTGCTCTCTCTCGCCGGGTAATTCATTTGTCGGAATGAAGCAACAGCCAGCAAGTGATACATGGCCCATAGTCTGGCGGGCTGGGAGAGAGAGAGAGAGAGAGAGAGAGAGAGAGAGAGAGAGAGAGAGAGAGAGAGAGAGAGAGAGAGGGAAGGGTCGGGTTGGTGGGGTGGAGGGAAAGGACGAAGAATAGCGAAGAGAGAAGGGATCAAAATAATGAAGGGCGGAGGTAGGGAAAGAGAGAGAGAGAGAGAGAGAGAGAGAGAGAGAGAGAGAGAGAGAGAGAGAGAGAGAGATACAGAGAGACGTTAGTGGCTTTCTTCTGTCTTCTCCTTGAGGGATGAGACACAAGCCACATCGACCTCCTCCCCTGACCCACCACACACGACGAGGAAAGGTCAAGGTTTTTTTCCCCTCTCTCCTCCTCCTCGTCCTCTCGACCTTCCTCTCAGCTGAGCCATAAACTACCCACTTCCCTGACCCCTGTCTGGTCGCGCGAGGTCGGTCCCCCCCCCACCAGTGGCACAGAAAACGGAGGACCGGTTCTCCCGTCACCAACCGACACGTTGTACTAGGCTTTCCAGGCTTCGAAACCTCACTCAGGAGTCTCTCTATCTCTCTTTTGTGTCTATCTCTCCCACAGAGTAATGTCTATATCCCTTTCTATCTATCTATCTCTCCCACTGAGTCATCTCTTTCTATGTATCTCTCTCTCCCACTGAGTATTTTCTATCTCTTTCTATCTATCTCTCCCACTGAGTATTCTATATCTCACTTTCTATCTATCTCTCCCACTGAATTATCTCTATCTCTCTTTGTATCTATCTCTCCCACTGAGTAATGTCTATCTCTCTTTCTATCTATCTATCTCTCCCACTGAGTCATCTCTTTCTATATATCTATCTCTCCCACTGAGTATTCTCTATCTCACTTTCTATCTATCTCTCCCACTGAGTAATCTCTATCTCACTTTCTATCTATCTCCTCCACTGAGTAATCTCTATCTCACTTTCTATCTATCTCTCCCACTGAGTAATCTCTATCTCTTTCTATCGATTCATCTCTCCCACTGAGTAACCTCTATCTCTTTCTATCTATTTATCTCCCCCACTGAGTAATCTCTATCTCTTTCTATCTATTCATCTCTCCCACTGAGTAACCTCTATCCCTCTTTCTATCTATCTCTCGTACTCAGTAATCTCTCTGTCTCTCTATCTATCTCTCCTAGGGAGATCCCCTTAACGTCTTGGCTCTCAAGGTAATAAGATTGAACTTACCTACAGGCAAAAAAATCAGAAACTTGCTAATTGGATATGAACGGGCTCATTAATATTCATATTATGCAAACGACGCAGTCGGGTGTATGATAATGTTTTCACAGCATCCCAGCCACTACCCACCCGTGTCTGTCTGCCACGATGAAGTTCAGTCATCGGTAGATCGTGTCAACCAGTGACTGAACAACGTCAGTCACTTGTAGAACATGTCAACTAGTGACTGAACAACTTCAGTCACTTGTAGAACAGTCAAACCACTGACTGAACTATCACTGGTCAGGTATGTATACAAAGTTTTAGCAAAGGGACAAGAGCATTCCAGTCTACAGCTCCAAAACATTTGTATACAAATTAAAAAAACAAATATATATATATATATATGTGTGTGTGTGTGTGTGTGTGTGTGTAAGTTAAAGCGAATTAGTAAACAAACGAGCGAATGGAGCAGAAAGTATGAGCGTTGTTCCGCTAAGAATACATGGATAGTTTTAGCGTTATGAGCATCACACACACACACACACACACACACACACACACACACACACACACACACACATCATTCCCGGTGATGCTGTTTTAAAAGAACAAGGGCAAACGGACGCACCAATCACCGTGAAGCCCCGGGTGACAGGCGAACTAGCCATATGTCTGCGCGAAAAACACATTTGGACAAGACGTAAAGACGAGGGAACTCCCTCCGTGGAGACGCCGACCCCCAACCAAGAGAGAGAGAGAGAAAAAAAAAAGAGAAAAACGTTCCCATTTTCTATCCTTCGTCTTTTTCTATCACAGTCCAAAGAGAAAACAGTTTCTTCTTTTCTTTTCTTTAAACTTCCACATTCTAAAACTATGAAGAACCTTTGAATTCTCTTCTTGGGCTATTTTTCAATCATTGTCATTTGAACGAACTTAATTCCTTTTTTCTTTCAGTTGTCTCTTTCATCCTATATTTTGCTTTGAATGTCTCACGTCGCCTGAGTAAGCATCGAAGTCGGGCGGGAGACTTCGAACTCGCTCGGCGCGCTCTTCGGGAAGAGGGCGTCGCCCACATCCACTCCTTCTATCCCCAGCAGAGGAGAACCAACGCTTCTGTCAGGTCGTTCACTGAGGTCAAGAAAGGTCAACGGTCCTTGAACTTAACCCTAGAGGACGCCTCTCAGTCTCAACCCATTACGAGAAGGATCCATCTCCAGCATGGAAGGCCACAGGTTCCAGTCGTCTCCAGCATGGAAGTCCACAGCTTCCAGTCGTCTACACCATGGAAGGGCACAGCTTCCAGTCGTCTACACCATGGGAGGCCACAGCTTCGTCTCCAGCCTGAAAGGCCACAGCTTCGTCTCCAGCCTGGAAGGCCACAGCTTCCAGTCGTCTACACCATGGAAGGCCACAGCTTCCAGTCGTCTACACCATGGGAGGCCACAGCTTCGTCTCCAGCCTGAAAGGCCACAGCTTCGTCTCCAGCCTGGAAGGCCACAGCTTCCAGTCGTCTACACCATGGAAGGCCACAGCTTCCAGTCGTCTACACCATGGGAGGCCACAGCTTCGTCTCCAGCCTGGAAGGCCACAGCTTCAAGTCGTCTACACCATGGAAGGCCACAGCTTCCAGTCGTCTACACCATGGGAGGCCACAGCTTCGTCTCCAGCCTGAAAGGCCACAGCTTCGTCTCCAGCCTGGAAGGCCACAGCTTCCAGTCGTCTACACCATGGAAGGCCACAGCTTCCAGTCCTCTCCAGCATGGAAAGCCACAGTTTCCAGTGCTATGCGGTACTCGTATAATGCAGACCTGAAGCGAAGGTTAGGTTCTCTTCCAGCTTCATATACAAAGGACCCAGACCACTTGGTGATCCTCTGAATCTCCGCAGATGATGATGATGATGATGATCATTTCTTTTTCCCTCCTTGGATATTACATGAGCTTTATATCAAGCTCATCTTAAACTACTAGGGCCTGGGGGGCTTTCAAGCTTTTCGTTCTTGTGCCTCGGTGCATTAGCCCAGAGAGAGAGAGAGAGAGAGAGAGAGAGAGAGAGAGAGAGAGAGAGAGAGAGAGAGAGAGAGACCTATCTCACATGACTCTCTCTCTCTCTCTCTCTCTCTCTCTCTCTCTCTCTCTCTCTCTCTCTCTCTCTCTCACCATTTCCATCAAACGTTAATACAGAGAAGTTTCTTAAGTACTAAATATACACATATATACATTACTCATCTACATTCATAGCTGTATATAGAGTATTACTTTTTCTTATATATATATATATATATATATATATATATATATATATATATATATATATATATCGAGGTCGAAGTTACACAAGCGCTACAAGCCTTGTGGAACTATATATATATATATATATATATATATATATATATATATATATCATTCATTCTTCACTTTGAGAAATATATTTCCAAGGTTCGCCCCTCCAAGGTACGAGATATATATACATCGATCCTGTTCATTACAGGAATGAAAAAAAATAAAAACAAAATCAACTGCTGAACTGGAAAACTGGGACTAACGACCATGTCCCGCCACCACCACCGCTGCTGCTGCTGCCTCCTCTTACAAGCCAATATTTACCATGTTGTTAACGTTGTTTCTCCCGCTACCAAGATGGGGTCCTTCCAGGGCGAGTTGCCACCGCTGCGAATATACCAAGGGCGTCTAGCGTCCTTCTCTCTCTCTCTCTCTCTCTCTCTCTCTCTCTCTCTCTCTCTCTCTCTCTCTCTCTCTCTCTCTCTCTCTCTCCCAGCCACAGATGAGGTAGGAGGTGGGAGGTTCAGACACAACTCGTATAGATCTGGACTCCCCTCCTTTCCAACCCTTACACACACACACACACACACACACACACACACACACACACACACACACTAGGCTCTCACAGAGAGAGAGAGAGAGAGAGAGAGAGAGAGAGAGAGAGAGAGAGAGAGAGAGAGAGAGAGAGAGAGACAGAGAGAGAGAGAGGGGCCCAGCGTCACGTCCAAAATACACGAGAGACCCACCATTATGTAATGCAGCGGCTTCCATGACGCCCGCTCTCCCACGACTCTCCCTCACCTCTCCCTCTCTCCCCTTGTGCCACTCTCACCTCAACCTCCCCCTTAACCCCCCTAACCCCATTCCCCTCTCCCCCCTACTTCCATCTCTCCCCCATGAGACACCAGACGGTTGCCTGCCTCCCCCCCCCCCCACCTCTCCTCTCAAAACTCTCTCCCCCTTTCTCCCTTTCCCCCTATCCAAACACCCCAACCTCTCTCCCCCTTCCCCTCACTGTCACTGAAACACCCTTCACCCATCATCATCACCCCTTCCCCACCTGCCCCTAGTCTCCCCCCCCCCCCGCCTTCCTCTCCCCTCCCCTATGCATGACACAACTCTCTCTCTCTCTCTCTCTCTCTCTCTCTCTCTCTCTCTCTCTCTCTCTCTCTCTCTCTCTCTCTCTCTCCCCTCCCCACCAGCAGTCTCCTAGCTTCCTGGCGCCCCAGGTATGTGGCCAGCGAAGCAACTTCACCTCCCCCTGCCCACACCTCCACCATTTCCTCATTATACCACCAACTCCACCTTTAGAATTACCCTCTATATAAAGCCTGAGGCATCTTATACGTATAGTGACGAATATTATACGTATAGTGATGAATCATATACGTATAGTGACGAATATTATACGTATATTGATGAATCATATACGTATAGTGCTCAAGGGTCGTCGTACCGTCGTGCACACAAGGCCCGTACCGTCGTGCACACAAGGCCCGTACCGTCGTGCACACGAGGCCCGTATCGTCGTGCACACAAGGCCCGTACCGTCGTGCACACAAGGCCCGTACCGTCGTGCACACGAGGCCCGTACCGTCGTGCACACAAGGCCCGTACCGTCGTGCACACAAGGCCCGTACCGTCGTGCACACAAGGCCCGTACCGTCGTGCACACAAGGCCCGTACCGTGGCACTCACCGACCACACATGTCAACGAACACCATCGAAGCGAGAGATAGGCTAATGCATGGAGAGAGAGCGAGACATCCTCGTCTCCACACACACACACACACACACACACACACACACACACACACACCACCCACCCACACACACACACACACACACACACACACACACACACACCACTGTATTCGTGGCGAGAGACTGCCAATAAAATACATTAAACCTCCCCCTTCCCCAGTGCCTCATGACAGGTATATGAGCACCGTGTAAGTCCTGCCCTGAAGAAGGTGTTTACCTGAAAGCTAAACTTGGAATGTGGGATATTTGGGGCGAGAGAGAGAGAGAGAGAGAGAGAGAGAGAGAGAGAGAGAGAGAGAGAGAGAGAGAGAGAGAGAGAGAGAGACTGTGTGGGGACAGGGAAGGAGACAGAGAGAGACCCACCCCCCCTACAATTAAAAACCTTTTAACATACGCCAACTCGACGAAAAATCATTTAACTCAGGCGAATCTGACCGAGTTAGCTGGTTGGCTGGGTGGCTGGTTGGCGTGTGGTGTGGTGTGGTGTGGTGTGGTGTGGTGTGGTGTGGTGTGGTGTGGTGTGGTGGCGTGTGGTGTGGTGTGGTGTGGTGTGGTGTGGTGTGGTGGCGTGTGGTGTGGTGTGGTGTGGTATGGTGTGGTGTGGCGGCGTGTGGTGGTGTGGTGGTGTGGTGTGGTGGCGTGGTGTGGTGTGGTGTGGTGTGGTGTGGTATGGTGTGGTGTGGTGGCGTGTGGTGTGGTGTGGTGTGGTGTGGTGTGGTGGCGTGTGGTGTGGTGTGGTGTGGTGGCGTGTGGTGTGGTGGCGTGTGGTGTGGTGTGGTGTGGTATGGTGTGGTGTGGTGGCGACAGCCTAACCGCCACACATACGTCCACCACACATGATGCATTTAACATCTTCATTTTATTTCCGTACCAGCTGCAGGTGTGGATTTTGCCCCCCCCCCCCCCCCCCCCCCCCCCCGGGGGAAGGCCCCCAGAGCACGAAGGGGACGACCCTTGAGCACGACGGTACGAAGACCCTTGAGGACGAAGTTACGACCCTTGAGCACGACGGTACTACGACCCTTGAGCACGACGGTACTACGACCCTTGAGCACGACGGTACTACGACCCTTGAGCACGACGGTACTACGACCCTTGAGCACGACGGTACTACGACCCCTTGAGCACGACGGTACTACGACCCCTTGAGCACGACGGTACTACGACCCCTTGAGCACGACGGTACTACGACCCTTGAGCACGACGGTACTACGACCCCTTGAGCACGACGGTACTACGACCATTGAGCACGACGGTACTACGACCCTTGAGCACGACGGTACTACGACCCTTGAGCACGACGGTACGAAGACCCTTGAGCACGACGGTACGAAGACCCTTGAGCACGACGGTACTACGACCCTTGAGCACGACGGTACTACGACCCTTGAGCACGACGGTACTACGACCCTTGAGCACGACGGTACGACCCTTGATAACGACGGTACGACCCTTGAGCGCGACGGTACTACGACCCTTGAGCACGACGGTACTACGACCCTTGAGCACGACGGTACGAAGACCCTTGAGCACGACGGTACTACGACCCTTGAGCACGACGGTACTACGACCCTTGAACACGACGGTACGAAGACCCTTGAGGACGAAGTTACGACCCTTGAGCACGATGGTACGACCTTTGAGCACGATGGTACGACCCTTGAGCGCGACGGTAACGACCTTTCTGGTACAAAGACCAGGGATGTCAATACCCACAGGTCGTAACGAGACGATTAACGACCATACCATCACACTTAACGAGCCGTAATAAATGACCGATCACCATACGGTAACACCTCTGACCCTATTAGAAAAAAAAAAGTTCCTTCACAAAAAAAAGTTCCTTAACATAAAAAGCCTTAAGAGAAAAGTTCCTTCACAAAAAAGTTCCTTAACGAAAAAGTTCCTTGACCAAAAAAGTTCCTTAACATAAAAAGTTCCTTGACAAAAAAAAAAAGTTCCTAAACATAAAAAGTTCCTTGACAAAAAAAAAAGTTCCTAAACATAAAAAGTTCCTTGACAAAAAAAAAAAAAAAGTTCCTAAACATAAAAAGTTCCTTGACAAAAAAAAAAGTTCCTAAACATAAAAAGTTCCTTGACAAAAAAAAAAGTTCCTAAACATAAAAAGTTCCTTGACAAAAAAAAAAAAGTTCCTAAACATAAAAAGTTCCTTGACAAAAAAAAAAGTTCCTAAACATAAAAAGTTCCTTGACAAAAAAAAAAGTTCCTAAACATAAAAAGTTCCTTGACAAAAAAGTTCCATAACAAAAAAGAAAGTTCCTAAAAAAAAAGTTCTTTAACAAAAAAAAGTTCCTTCACACACACTGAACTTCTTATTTACATTCACCCTCAAACCTGAACGATATAGAAAGAAAAAGAAAAGAAAAAAAATAATGTCTCATTTTCTGGAAAATTCCCTGGAAACTGGAAACTGTCCATTCCATCACAGCAGCGGAGGGTGGGTCTCCATCCCCCGTTTTTTGTGCTTTGTTTTGCCTGGTGACGTCAGAGACCAGACGACGGGGTGTTTGCCACCCTTTAAAAGTGGTCAACCAACCAAAAATAACTAAACCCTCGTCCCAATTTCTAACTAGCTAGCTCTTCTCTCTCTCTCTCTCTCTCTCTCTCTCTCTCTCTCTCTCTCTCTCTCTCTCTCTCTCTCTCTCTCTAATTCGTCAATAGGTCAACCCGCATGTCATCAACACACACACCCTCCTCCATTATTTCTAATAATTAAAGAAGTGACGAAAACGTAAGGAGGGGCAGAGGGGAAAAAAAAAAACAAAAACAAAGCCTTTGAAGACGAAAAAAAAAAAAGAAAACGGGAACTGGGAACCCTGCAATGGGGTCGCCAGACTTTAGGGTTAATATCAACAAACAACTTTGGGCGTCTCGTTAATATTTTCCTTCCGCGAAATTTTTAATCTCATTATTTTTTTTTTCTTTTTTTTGGCAGAGGGTAAAAGTTTCGCGTCTCGATATATACGCGCCCAGGAGCCAAAGGGGATAAGGGAGAAAGAACTTTGAGCCTTACGATCCACGTCGGTAGAGCTCCTTTTTCAAACCGTCCAAATTCTAGCGAAATTCCATTTACATATTTATGACACAAATTACTGAAGGGTGAGTGAAGGGGGGGAGGGGGAAGATAAATTATTTACCTTGAAGGTACTACATGTACTCTGTAAATAGACTCGATTTATATAGATTCGGTTTATATAGTGTAAGTGAATGATGCATAAAATACGTCAGGTTTAGGATGAGAATATATATATATATATATATATATATATATATATATATATATATATATATATATATATATATATATATAGCTTATTTTTATATTTCAAACCATGCCATTCATGATTTGATCCCCCTCCCCCCCCTTTTCGTACGAGGTAAGTAATGAGAACGCAGCCCAAAAAAAACTATATAAATTCTGATCCAGATGGACGGCAATAACAATGAGCGTTCTCATAAATCAGATAAATACTCAAATTAATATAAATTATTGGCCCAGGATTAATTATTTTCTTAATTTTTTGTCGTTGGGTACGGCGGTACGACCCTTGAGCACGACGGTACGACCCTTGAGCACGACGGTACGATCCTTGAGCACACGACGGTACGACCCTTGAAGCACGACGGTACGATCTTTGAGCACGCGACGGTACGACCCTTGTGCACACGACAGTACGACCCTTGAGCACGACGGTATGATCCTTGAGCACACGACGGTACGACCCTTGAGCACGACGGTACGATCCTTGAGCACACGACGGTACGATCCTTGAGCACACGACGGTACGACCCTTGAAGCACGACGGTACGATCTTTGAGCACACGACGGTACGACCCTTGAGCACGACGGTACGATCCTTGAGCACGACGGTACGACCCTTGAAGCACGATGTACGACCCTTGAGCACGATGTGTGACCCTTGAAGCACGATGTACGACCCTTGAGCACGATGTGTGACCCTTAACCACGACGGTACGACCCTTGCCCATACTGACGTCACCTAAAACGTCTACATTTTGGACGAGGTCAAAAGGGGTCAGACCACCATCACCAAAGGTCGTAACCCTCGTGCCTCATAGACACGGGTCGTACCCTCGTGCCTCGAGGGTCGTGTCCAAAAGGGGTTAACCCACCACCAAGACACCTGATTAACGTCTCCAGCAACTGTGTGTGTGTGTGTGTGTGTGTGTGAGGGGAGAAAAAGATTAGCATGTGAGCGATGGCCTATCGCGGGTGAACCATTTCCACACTTGCATCCTTCCTTCCACGGCTAAACTTAAGCACTCTACCTTCTTGCTCCTGCCCAAAGTTTATATATACACACACACCATATCTCACTTCTAAAAGGCATCTCCATCATGGCTTGTATAACATGTGGCATCTTTATCTCTCTTCCCATATCAGGCCCTATCTGTACCCAGGATCCATATAACATTATATATATATATATATATATATATATATATATATATATATATATATATATATATATATATATATATATATTTGCAGACATAAGCAGCACCATCATTACACATATATGTATACTATTACCAGCCAAATAAAGGTATATAAAATTTACTACCTTCATGATGGTAATGTTGCATTTATCTATAAGGAAATAAATGATATAAAACCAGAATTTATATATATATATATATATATATATATATATATATATATATATATATATATATATATATATATATAGAATGAGGTTAGGTTAGGTTACTGGGTGACCGGGTCTTGTGGAAAGTGAAATACAGGTAAAGATGAGGTGGTGGTCATGGGAGCGGGGTCAGGAGTTGGAGGTCATGGAAACAAGGGGTCATGAGGCAGAGGTCATGGGTACAAGGGATCATGAGTTGGAGGTCATGAGGACAAGGGGTCAAGGGTGAGAGGGTCATGAGGTAGAGGCCATGAGTACAATATAGTCACCATGAAGTATCAGCCAGCGGGAGGGTTGGAGGGTTGGAGGGTTGGAGGTTGGAGGGTTAGAGGGGTGGAGGGTTGGAGAGTGGACGGTTGGAGGGTGGAGAGTTGGAGGTTGGAGGGTTGGAAGGTGGAGGGTTGGAGGGTGGAGGTTGAAGAGTGGAGGGTTAGAAGGTTGGAGGGTGGAGGGTTGGAGAGTGGAGGGTTGGAGGGTGGAGGTTGGAGGGTTGGAGTGTGGAGGGTTAGAGGGTTGGAGGGTTGGAGGGTTAGAGGGTTGGAGGGTTAGAGGGTTGGAGGGTTAGAGGGTTGGAGGGTTGGAGGGTTGGAGGTTGAAGGGTTGGAGGGTTAGAGTGTTGGAGTGTTGGAGGCCTTAGAGGGTTAAGGATTAGATTAGAGGGTAAGAGGTTTGGAGGTTGAAGGGTTAGAGTGTTGAAGCGTTGGAGGCCTTAGAGGGTTAAGGATTAGATCAGAGGGTTGGAGGTTGGAGGGTTAGAGGGTTGGAGGGTTGGAGTGTTAGAGGGTTAAGGATTAGATCAGAGGGTTGGAGGGTTGGAGGGTTGGAGTGTTAGAGGGTTGGAGGGTTGGAGTGTTAGAGGGTTGGAGTGTTGGAGTGTTGGAGGCCTTAGTACTTGTACTCACCCTTATGATATCCTTGAGGATGAAGATGGATCGGTCCTCGGCAATGCGCTTGACTTTTGTGATGAGAATACGCGCTTTGAAGAGGAACAGGTACCTATCCCTCGCTCTCTGGCCGGCCTCACACACGCTAAACCAGTCCTGGATAGAGAGGGAGGAGGATAGACGGGCGTTAACCGTGAGTGCCAATGAGGTGATAGTGTGGGGGGCATGACGTAGGGCGCTAAGGCGTAAGGGAAGGAAAAAAAATTATAGCATCTACGAATTACGTAGGAGAACGAGTGACCCTGAAACGTAATTGACTGAACGAGTGGGGTGAGGCAAGGGGGTTAAAAACACTGCTACTTGGGCCACGGAGGGGAACTTATGAGCCACAGATTGTGTGTGCGTGTGCGTGTGTGTGTGTGTGTGTGAGACAAAGAGTATATTTGGAAAATAGGACGAAATAATGGGTATTCATTTCCCATGCCTAAAAGGGTGTGTGTGTTTCATTGTGTGTGTGTGTGAGTGTGTGTGTGTGTTTGTGTGTTTGTGTGTGTCTGTGTCTCTGTGCTCGTGTGTGTCTTTGCGTGGATGTATTTATGCGTGTGTGGTCCCACAAGTTATGAGTCAAAGGGGTGTTTTACCCACAAGTTATGAGTCAAAGGGGTATTTTACCCACAAATTATGAGTCAAAAGTGTATTTTACCCACATATTATGAGTCAAAGGGGTATTTTACCCACAAGTTATGAGTCAAAGGGGTATTTTACCCACATATTATGAGTCAAAGGGGTATTTTACCCACAAATTATGAGTCAAAGGGGTATTTTACCCACAAGTTATGAGTCAAAGGGGTATTTTACCCACAAATTATGAGTCAGGTTTTAAAATTCTGGGTTAAACCACCTTTATCTAGGTCATGACGAAAAGCCAAGAGAACCAATGTATATATTTCTATGAGAACCTGATCTAGAATTTCCATCGGTTTATATATATACATCCTCTTATATATAGATCCATATGTAATGCCTTATTTAGTACACTCATCATCTGAAGCCCTGTGTGGACTGTACATCCTGGCCTAGCCTTTACATGTGTTACATGTGTGTACTTACGTGTTACATGTGTACATCCTCGCCCAGCCTGCTGTACACAAGTGTTATATCCGTATACTTACGTGTTACATGTGTACATCCTCACCCAGCCTACTGTACTACAGTGTTACATGTGTACATCCTCACCCAGCCTACTGTACTACAGAGTGTTACATGTGTACATCCTCACCCAGCCTGCTGTACTACAGAGTGTTACATGTGTACATCCTCACCCAGCCTAATGTACTACAGAGTGTTACATGTGTACATCCTCACCCAGCCTAATGTACTACAGAGTGTTACATGTGTACATCCTCGCACTACATGTGTTACATATGTACATCCTCACCCAGCCTACTGTACTACAGAGTGTTACATGTGTACATCCTCACCCAGCCTACAGAGTGTTACATGTGTACATCCTCACCCAGCCTACAGAGTGTTACATGTGTACATCCTCACCCAGCCTACAGAGTGTTACATGTGTACATCCTCACCCAGCCTACAGAGTGTTACATGTGTACATCCTCACCCAGCCTACAGAGTGTTACATGTGTACATCCTCACCCAGCCTACAGAGTGTTACATATGTACATCCTCACCCAGCCTACAGAGTGTTACATGTGTACATCCTCACCCAGCCTACAGAGTGTTACATGTGTACATCCTCACCCAGCCTACAGAGTGTTACATGTGTACATCCTCACCCAGCCTACAGAGTGTTACATGTGTACATCCTCACCCAGCCTACAGAGTGTTACATGTGTACATCCTCACCCAGCCTACAGAGTGTTACATATGTACACGAGTGTACTCACGTGTCTGATAAGCCTGCCGAGTTTGAAAAGGTTACCCTTGAAACCCTCGATGGAGGTGATGAACTTGGCGTCTGTAGCACGTTGTGGGATACTTTGCATCAAATCATACGCTCGTTGAAGATCCCCGATGTCATCCCCGAGCCTCGCGCTGTACTTGACCAGCTCCTGCACGAAGGGCAAGCGCGAGGGTTTAATGGTCCGTACAATGGGGGAGGGGAGGGGGGGGAATGTACAGGTTAATGGGTCATATTCCAAGGAAGGGGGGAGGAATGCACAGGTTAATGGGTCATATACGTTAAGGGGCAAATGCACAGGTTAATGGTTCATATCCCAGTGAAGGGAGGGGAAGGGGAGAAAATGCACAGGTTAATGGGTCATATCTTAGTGAAGGAAGGGGGGAGGAATGCACAGGTTAATGGGTCATATACGTGAATGGGCAAATGCACAGGTTAATGGTTCATATCCCAGTGAAGGGGGGGGGGCGAGAAAATGCACAGGTTAATGGGTCATATCCTAGTGAAGGAGGGAGGGGGAAGGACAGGTTAACAGGTCATTTAACCCTGGGGGAACGTAGAGGTCGTCAGTAATTATCCCACAGGGAAAAGCAAAGCTTGCTGGTAGTTACCCCGGGAGAAATACAGGTCAAAGGTCATTAACCTCGGGGGAAGAACAGGTCACAGGTCAATAGGCTATGGGGGGAAGGAAGGGGGGGGGCAGAAAAGGTCACAGGTAATAACCCCTAGAAAAGCGCAGGTCAAAGGTTGTTAACACAGTGAGGGAAGGGCAGGTCAAAGGTTGTTAGCACAGTGAGGGAAGGGCAGGTCAAAGGTTGTTAACACAGTGAGGGAAACGCAGGTCAAAGGTTAACACAGTGACGGAAGGGCAGGTCAAAGGTCACTGCCCCCCAAGGGAAAGGGAAAAACTCGTGACCTAAGAGCTACATTCATCCCAATTAACAACATGTGAGTAATTAGGGTCATTCGGGTGTCATAGGTAGTTTACGAGGGCACAATTTATATCCTCGTGAACCATGACGTGGTTAGGTACCATGGAAGCAGAAGTGAGATCACGTCCCATTTTCTATACACGTACGAATGAAGGAAGGTGGCTGCGGGGGGGGGGGGGGGTGGTCTGGAACAGGGGTCTGGAACGGGGATGGAAAAGACTCACCCTGGGAGATACAAGGAATGAATGAATGAATGAATGAGTGAATGAGTGAAGGAATGGGTGAGGGAATGAATGAATGAATGAATGAATGAGTGAATGAGTGAATGATGAATGAATGAATGAATGAATGAAAGAAGGAAGGAAGGAATGGGTGAGGGAATGAGTGAACGAATGAGTGAGTGAATGAATAAGTGAATGAATGAATGAACGAATGAGTGAATGATGAATGAATGAATGAATGAACGAAGGAAGGAATGAGTGAGGGGATGAACGAGTGAATGAATGAA
>NC_092235.1:23244975-23259975 GCF_036320965.1 Panulirus ornatus
GTTTCAGTGATTCAGCTGTCCTTTATCTCGTTGATCTGACGGGAATAACGATGGTTAACGAGTCTTTTTGTAGTTGATCTGACGTGACATAACGATGGTTAACGAGCCTTTTCTCGTTTATCTGGCGTGAATAACGATGGTTAACAACGAGGCGCGATCGAGAGGAGGTGGGGCGGCGCGCGCCCCGCGAGCACTTAGTCTACATCTTCACACTATCCATCGGGCGTGGGCGTGGTAGAGCACGGGGCGCGCGGGCGCGCGGTGGTCGAAGTGGGCGTACCTAGAGCAGGTTGGAGGAACGGGCGTGCAGAGAGATGGGCGTCGCGCGGCACACTGGCACTACCCACAAGTGCCAACCCCTCTCTCCTCTAACCCCAGGCACCCTCCCCCCCACGCCCCCCAACCCCCACCCCCCCACCATGGCACCCACACCCAGCCCCCCCCCCCAGCATACCCTCCTCTCCCCCAGCATACCCTCCTCTCCCCCAGAGCACTCAGTATACCCCCATCTCTCCCCCATCTTCCTGCCTCGCACTGTACCCCACCCACAATATCTCCCCATGGCACCCACCATTCCCCCCCTCCCCCATGAACACCCCCCCAGGCAATCTACCCCCTCCCCCATGTACACCCCCCCACTATCCTCCCCAGTATCACCCAGCATCTAACAACCTTCCCCCCCCTCCTCCCCTCCCCCCCACGCAAACACCGGTACACCCTAACTACTCTACCTCGTTCGTTAGACAAACAGTAATTAGCATCACATGTCTACCCAAATGGCGTCCTAGCTTCGTCTCTTCGTTGTATATCAACTGACTTTTATATTTCTCTCTTGTGTCTCCCATGATGATGTGATTATTACACGAAAGTGCACTTGGGAACTTACCGTGTTTCAATCTTCCCCGTGGACTCATAGGAATATCTTGATCACGTGCAAAATTGTGATCCTTTCATATAATATATATATATATATATATATATATATATATATATATATATATATATATATATATATATATATATTTTTCATACACATTCGCCATTTCCCGCGTAAGCCAGGTAGCGTCAAGGACAGAAGACTGAGCCTTAGAGGCAAAATCCTCACTTGGCCCCCTTCTGTGTGTGTGTGTGTGTGTGTGTGTGTGTGTGTACACAATGTTGATGGATGGAAAAATATGGAAAAATACGACTCATTTGTTCACCTGATGAAGCAGACTGTTGGTTCTGTGTGTAAACTGTTTACACTTTGGTCTCTTCATTAATCACACAGGTATGATCAAGGGATATTAATCATACAGGTATGATCAAGGGATATTAATCATACAGGTATGATCTAGGGATATTAATCATACAGGTATGATCAAGGGAAATCACTCATACAGGTATGAACTATGAATATTAATCATACATGTATGATCCACAGATATTCATCATACAGGTATGAACTATGAATATTAATCATACACGTATGATCTACGGATATTCATCATACAGGTATGAACTATGAATATTAATCATACACGTATGATCTACAGATATTCATCATGCAGGTATAAACTATGAATATTAATCACACAGGTATGAACTATGAATATTAATCATACATGTATGATCTAGGGATATTAATCATACCACCGCACTTGACGCCCATCTCGCAGCGTATACATACGCCAGCGCACGTCAAACGTGCCCCAGGTTGAAAGACACGTCAGAACCCTCACTCGCCAGCGAACGAGAAACAGAGACCGAAAGTCCAGACACCTCACACACGGGTGATCTACCTGCACGTTTTCTATCACTTGGGCCCGCCCCCCCTCACTTCACACACGGGTGATCTACCTGCACGTTTTCTATCACTTGGGCCCGCCCCCCTCACTTCACACACGGGTGATCTACCTGCACGTTTTCTATCACTTGGGGCCCCTCCCCCCTCACTTCACACACGGGTGATCTACCTGCACGTTTTCTATCACTTGGGCCCGCCCCCCTCACTTCACACACGGGTGATCTACCTGCACGTTTTCTATCACTTGGGCCCGCCCCCCTCACTTCACACACGGGTGATCTACCTGCACGTTTTCTATCACTTGGGCCCGCCCCCCTCACTTCACACACGGGTGATCTACCTGCACGTTTTCTATCACTTGGGGCCCCTCCCCCCTCACTTCACACACGGGTGATCTACCTGCACGTTTTCTATCACTTGGGCCCGCCCCCCTCACTTCACACACGGGTGATCTACCTGCACGTTTTCTATCACTTGGGCCCCTCCCCCCTCACTTCACACACGGGTGATCTACCTGCACGTTTTCTATCACTTGGGGCCCCCCCTTTTCTTTTACCTTCTTTTTTTCATAGAGAGAACTGAAACCCGTCATGGTCTCTAGAGCATTGTAAGCCACGTACGTCGTGCGAGAGAGAGAGAGAGAGAGAGAGAGAGAGAGAGAGAGAGAGAGAGAGAGAGAGAGAGAGAGAGAGAGAGAGAGGAGGGAGGGGCGTAAAACACAGAGGAATATTGTGTGTGGTGCATGACGTGTGTTGAGGTGGGCCAAAGCCTTGGTTGGCCCACCATGTCCTGGCTTTCCCATCTGCATGAAAACAGAGCATATGCTGCTGCTCTCTCTCTCTCTCTCTCTCTCTCTCTCTCTCTCTCTCTCTCTCTCTCTCTCTCTCTCACACACACACACACACACACACACACACACAGAGAGGAAAAGACAGCACAATATATACAGTACAACGAGAGAGACAGACAGACGCGTGGAGAAACAGAGACACAAGCACCACACACACACACACACACACACACACACGGACGGACGCCAGGACAGACAAACCCTCATAACTTCCTTGAGCCAAAGAGCTCTTGACATTAGTGGAGACAGAGTAGTCTACACCACAGGAGACTCTGAACTTAGCTTTCCGGCCCCGACTCTCTCTGTGTACACACACACACACACACACACACACACACACACACACAGGTGAGGAACCCGCTCCCAGATATACTGGCTCATTTACATCTACGTCTTCCGGTTAATTGGCATGGATGCCACGGGATAATATACACATTAGATAGCTATATATATATATATATATATATATATATATATATATATATATATATATATATATATATATATATATATTGTGTCTCTTGCTACGTTGTGGATGAAGGGCGTGTATGTGGTGTGTGTGTGTGTGTGTGTGTGTGTGTGTGTGTGTGTGTGTTGTGTGTGTGTGTGTGTGTGTGTCTGTGTGTGTGTGTGTGTGTGTGTGTGTGTGTGTTATAGGATAAAGATGGACGAGGAGGTAAACGAGGAGGGGGGGGGGGGCCAATAGAGAATAAGTGGGTCCACATCACGTTATAAATGGGTCTTGGGAGGGAGGAAGGGAAGGAGGGAGGTTGGGAGGGAGGGAGGGAAGGAGGGAGGGAGGGAGGGAGAGGCCACTGGAATGGTAGCGGGGGGGGGGAGGGAGGGAAGAGGGGGGAGGAGAAGGGGGGTTTGATGACGAAGTAGAAAAGGTGAGGTTCTCATAATGGTAGACGGGAAGGGGCTGGAGGGGGCTGGGTGACGAAAGCTAAGGCGGGAGACACTGGAGGCTCCACCAGCAGGGTGGGGGAGGGGGAGGGGGGGGAAGGGAGAGGGGGAGGATGTCTTCTCCTCCTCCTCCTCTCCTCCCCTTCCCCCCCCCCCCCATCATGACTGATGAACGCTGGCCTCATTAATGGCGGACAGGGGGCGGGGAGGGGCTCTCTCTCTCTCTCTCTCTCTCTCTCTCTCTCTCTCTGCTGACGAGTCTGTTTACTACATCACCACCTTCCTCAAAGACAGGGGGAGGGGGGAGGGGGGGAGGGGGAGAATGGTGGGTGGTGTGTGTGTGTGTGTGTGTGTGTGTGTAGAAGAAGCCGCCCCCCCCTCCTCCTCCCCTCCCTCCTCTCTTTTGACACACTGTTTGTTTACCGCCTGACCTACACCGACCACCACCTCCTCCACCACCGACCTCCTCCACCACCACCATCACCACCTCCACCACCATCACCACCTCCTCCACCATCGACCTCCTCCACCACCTCCACCACCACCGACCTCCTCCACCACCACCACCGACCTCCTCCACCACCACCACCGACCTCCTCCACCACCACCACCACCACCGACCTCCTCCACCACCACCACCGACCTCCTCCTCCACCACTATGGACCTCCTCCTCCTCCTCCACCACCACCGACCTTCTCCTCCACCACCACCGACCTCCTCCACCACCGACCTCCTCCTCCACCACCACCACCGACCTCGGTTCCTCATGATCAACCCAGCCCCCCCTCAGGTAGACCATGAGACAACCGGGGGTTTTACAGTCTGTCTTGCGACGACGCGCGGCCAGGGCTCCTACGACGAGAGAGAGAGAGAGAGAGAGAGAGAGAGAGAGAGAGAGAGAGAGAGAGAGAGAGAGAGAGAGAGAGAGAGAGACAGAGAGAGAGAGAGAGAGAGACTCCTCTGTCACAGCAGGTGAGGACAGAGAGGTCATTATGCCCTCCAACCAGGTGTGCATCCAAGGTTTCCTGTCTCCACCCGTCTTACGTAGACAGAGGGAACGGGTACAGTGGTCCAAGGTTCCTGTCTCCGTCCGTCTTACGTAGACAGAAGGACGGGTGTACAGCCAGCCACCTTCAGGCGTGGTCCCCAGGCTTCTGTCTCCGGCCGTCGAGACAGAGGGAGGGAGTATGGACGGGTACACACCAGGCCTGTCGCAACCACCGTCCACCTACGTTGCCTAGTGAAACCCACACACCTCCCTCCCTCCCTCTCGCTATTCTCCCCCCACAGTCGCTATTCTCCCCCCTCCCCCACACAGTCGCTATTCTCCCCTCCCCCCCACAGTTGCTATTCTCCCCCCCCCACACAGTCGCTATTCTCACCCCCCCCCCCCCACCACCACGGAATCCGTGCGTCCGATGGTGTCCGATCTAAATATATTTTTCCAACTCTCCCTGGCAATGCTTCTGAGCTCACGCCATCGCAATACCTCCAATGCCCTATCGCGATACGACACGTTCACTTACGACACCGCCAATGCCCTATCGCGATACGACACCCACCCCCAACGGTAACTTGCGACACCGCCAAACACACCCAACGCTGACTTGGAGATAAAAGGGGGAAATGCGACTCCCTTCCTCTGTCGTAAGCTTCGAGCACACACTACGTGTGTGTTGTGGTGTGGGCACAGGACACAACACACACGCCCCGAGTTGTGACCTTCCCCTCCCCCTTACAGCACAACACAGGAACGCCTGTTATAAACGCATGTTGTTACAAAATGTTATATTCATCCAAATCCTTGACAAGGACACGTAGCCCTGTCCGTGTTATAATTCACAACCCCCCCCCCCATCTTGAGGCCTTGGTTGTAAAACGGGTTTTCACACAACCCATCTGGCAATGTTGTGAATTTTTCGTGAATGTTGTGAAACCTGGGGTTGGGGAGACGGGGGTATACAACCCCGCGGGTACCCCCAGAGAGAGCCCCACCCCCAGAGAAACGACTGTACGACCCTTGACCACGACGCTCACGACCCTCGCGCGCACGACGTGCACCACGACCCTTCGATGGTCGCAGCGTCGTGCTCAAGACCTTACCCAAACCTTGTCGTGCCGCGTGGCACGTCCCGCGCGCGCACGTGCGCGGGACGTGTGAAACGCGACGGGCGCATCATGAACATTAGGGTAGACATGGCCTCCCGCCAGGTGGTATGTGACTTACACACGCAACCTTGGCCAAGCTATACACACACATACACACACACACACATACACACACACACACACACACACACACACACACACACACACACACACACACACACTCACACTTACACACACACACAAAAAAAAAACACGGTTTCTGTTCTCTTCGACGGGTCTCTCTCTCTCTCTCTGTGAAAACGCGCGGACCCATTAGAGAACGTATTGCTCCCGGTGGGAGAGAGAGAGAGAGAGAGAGAGAGAGAGAGAGAGAGAGAGAGAGAGAGAGACAGAGAGAGAGAGAGAGAGAGAGAGAGAGAGAGAGAGAGAGAGAGAGAGAGACAGAATGTGTGTGTGTGTGTGTGCGTGTGTGTGTATCATCTGCACGTTACTTGGAGGAGGACTGCGTGCCCCCACTCACGTGCACACATCCCATTCAACCCCGCAGCCGATGATGAACGGCTAGGGACTCGAGTGCGACGACGTGTGCCAGGGCGTCTGTATCCTGTATCCAATGACCTTACACTGTAAGGTACAGCAGAGCCCCCTCTCCACCCCTCCACCCCACAAAAAGGATACATCTTCCACCATTTTTCAATCCCACTGACGCCCCCCCCCCCCTAATAAAAACCCATTTCACCGTGCCTGAATCATACAAAAAAAAAAAAAATGAGAAGAGGCCAAACCTAACGACCCAACCAGATGGTTAACGAGTTCAAAAAAAAAAAATAAAAAGGTCCAATTGGCCCCTTTCAAATATAACGGGGTCAGAGGGCTTAATTAACGAGATGGTTAAAAAAATAGATTGGTTCATATCCCCCGTCGCGCCCCCCCCTCCTCTTCTTCCCCCCTCTCTCCCCTCAACTGGGAGAGGGGAGAGTGGGAGGGGAGTAGTATGGTAATATCACACAATTCCTTCCCACGATCTCGATTCGAAGACACGGAAAAACAATGAGGACAAGCACCTCCTCCCCCCCCCCTCTCAATCACGTAACAACTCTGAGGGGGGGGGAGGGGGAGGAGGAGGAGGAGGAGGAGGTCATTACATCATCTAACAGCCCTGTGTGGGGTGTGGGGTAGTGTGTGAGGGGGTAGGTCATCATTACATCACCCGGCCAGCTATGACATGGGAGCGGACACAGACCCGGTGTTAACGAGGGGGGGGGTCATATACGCGTCCTTGTCGAAGTTATGTGAACGAGTCGTTGACAGATCCTCCCCCCCCTTCCACCCCCCCACCCCAGGTCGGACGGGGGGGGGGCGGGTGCTCCCCCCCCCTATAGACAATTACGGTTTGGCAGCGGATCAAAAAGTTTTGGCGTTTTGTATATATATATATATATATATATATATATATATATATATATATATATATATATATATATATATATATATAAGATAATGTGTGTACAGTTATTATCCCTGTGCACGTAAGCCTCACTCCTTAACCACTCACAACATCAGTAACAACCCAATTACCTCTGCCACTGTACTCAAGACGAACACGACCTGAGAGATACAGAAGCCATCTCTCTCTCTCTCTCTCTCTCTCTCTCTCTCTCTCTCTCTCTCTCTCTCTCTCTCTCTCTCTCTCTCTCTCTCTAAGTAAACCACCCCTCCTCAAACCCCCCTTCAACTCCCCCCCTTGCTAACTATATAACCATCGCCTGATAATAATAAATTCCTTTATCCATGTCAACAAACAGCTCGATTTCTTTTGTTATGTGGGGGCGGGGGGGGGGGGGGGGCTGTCTCTAGCCCACAGAAAACGAGGGTGGGACGACCCGTGTACGACACTGTGTATTAGGTGGTACGACTCTCGGGCTTGAAAGGTACGACCCCTTAACCAACCCCCTTGTGGAATGTGGTACGACCCCCTAAACCCCTTGTGGAAGTTGGTACGACGATCCCAACCAAACCCCTTGTACGACCTCCTAACCCCTTGTGGGAGGTGGTACGACCCCCTAACCCCTTGTGGGAGGTGGTACGACCCTTGGGTATGATAGGTCCTGCCCTTTGACCTGACCCTTAGGGGGGTAGTGTTCAGGGAAATCTAGGGTCGCGAAGAATGAGTCTGTGTGTGGGTGTGTGTGTGATGGGGAGGGAAGGGGAAATGTGTGTGTGTGTGTGTGTGATGGGGAGGGAGGGAAGGGGGATGGTGTGTGTGTGTGTGTGTGTGATGGGGAGGGAAGGGGAATGGTGTGTGTGTGTGTGTGTGTGTGTGTGTGTGATGGGGAGGGAGGGAAGGGGGATGGTGTGTGTGTGTGTGTGTGTGATGGGGAGGGAAGGGGAATGGTGTGTGTGTGTGTGTGTGTGTGTGATGGGGAGGGAGGGAAGGGGGATGGTGTGTGTGTGTGTGTGTGTGATGGGGAGGGAAGGGGAATGGTGTGTGTGTGTGGGTGTGTGTGTGTGTGATGGGGAGGGAAGGGGAATGGTGTGTGTGTGTGGGTGTGTGTGTGTGATGGGGAGGGAAGGGGAATGGTGTGTGTGTGTGTGTGTGTGTGATGGGGAGGGAGGGGAAAGGGGGAATGGTTGGGGGGGGGGATTAAAGCAGGAAGAACAGCAACCTAGAAGGCCAAAAAAAGAAAAAGAAATGGAACATGACAGCCACTGAAGTGCTGGCTCACCGCACTGCCCCAACTAAACACACCCCCTCTCCATACCCCAGGCGTGTGTGGGGGTGTGGGGGGGTGTAGTGGGGTTAGTAGTTAAAGATAATATACCTACCTCCCACCCCACACCCCCACGAGAGAGAGAGAGAGAGAGAGAGAGAGAGAGAGAGAGAGAGAGAGAGAGAGAGAGAGAGAGAGAGAGAGAGAGAGAGAGAGACTGCTGTCTACATTCCCGTCCCCCCCCCAAAGATAACTTTAAAGATAGATATACAGATAATGTTGTGGGGTGTGTGTGGGGGGAGAAGATGTGTGGGTAAAAGAGGAGGGAAGTCAGGCAACATATGAGGGAGGGAGGGAGATGGGTGTGAATGTGAGGATAATACTCACAAAATACATGAGGTATATGGGGCGCGACGCAGAAGGGTGGGTCTGGGCAGGTGGGTCAGGACAGGTGGGTTAGGACAGGTGGGTCTGAACAGGTGGGTCTGAGCAGGTGGGTCTGGGCAGGTGGGTCAGGACAGGTGGGTTAGGACAGGTGGGTCTGGACAGGTGGGTCTGAGCAGGTGAGTCAGGACAGGTGGGTTTGAGCAGGTGGGTCTAGGCAGGTGGGTCAGGACAGATGAGTCAGAACAGGTGGGTTAGGACAGGTGGGTCAGGGCAGGTGAGTCAAAACAGGTGGGTCTGGACAGATGAGTCAGAACAGGTGGGTTTGGACAGGTGGGTCTGGGCAGGTGGGTCTGAGCAGGTGGGTCAGGACAGATGAGTCAGAACAGGTGGGTCTGGGCAGGTGGGTCTGGGCAGGTGGGTCTGGGCAGGTGAGAAGGCCCCTCGCCCACAAGCCACATACTGAGCCAGTGAGTATGTTGGCAACCGTCTCCCCCTGCTCCCGCTAACCCCACACACTATCTCTCTCCCAGGATGAACACTCACGTTCACACACTCACTCATCACTCACTCATTACTCACTCACTCACGTTCACACACTCACTCATACTCACTCATCACTCACTCTGTCACGTTCACACACTCACTCATTACTCACTCATCACTCACTCAGTCACGTTCACACACTCACTCATCACTCACTCTGAAGCATAATACCCATCTCTGATGAGTCAAATCAGGTCGACCCTATGACGCAGAAGCCCCTCCACTTCTTCAATCAGAATTCGCAATCATCCGATCTTTGCCCCGTGGTCTTTGGGAGCTGTGTGTGTGTGTGTGTGTGTGTGTGTGTGTGATCTCTGCTTGTCCTGGGCAATGATAAGCGCGCCCTTAGCAAGGTCACGGGGTGGAGGGAGGGAGGGAGGGACGGAGGGAGGGAAGGAGGGACGGAGGGAGGGAGGGAGGGAGGGAAGGAGGGACGGAGGGAGGGAGGGGTTTGGAGGTCCCCAACCCACCCCACTCCATCCCCCACCACCATCACAACCCCAATGGTGGTGGTGGAGAAGGAGGGAGGGAGGGAGGGAGGGAGGGAGGGAGGGAGGTCCTCCGTCCCTCACTGGTTGTGATGGAGGAGGCTGCTCTTAAGGGGTCAGAACCGTGGGTTGTTGTTGTTGTTGTGAGGGAGTGGTTGTGGTCTGATGTAGTGGTTTTTAAGCCTCCAAAGGTTGTTGTGAGGGAGTGGTTGTGGTCTGATGTAGTGGTTTTTAAGCCTCCAAAGGTTGTTGTGAGGGAGTTGTAGTGGTTGTTGTAGTGGTTTTTAAGCCTCCAAAGGTTGTTGTGAGGGAGTTGTGCTTGTTATGAGGGGAGACGTTGTGGAGATGGGAGAGCGACAGTGATGGGGGGGGGGAAAGTTGTAATGACTGTCAAAAATTTCAAGAGCCAGAAGCCGCTACAGGTGACACGGGCGCGCGCGCGCGAGCGCGCTGTTGTGTGTTGTGTCCTCACAACACGACAGATGTCTGGACGGGACCCCCCCCAACCCCCCCAGACAGAGGAGGGGGGATGATGATGAGGGGGGGCAGAAAACCCCCCCCTTCCCCTCCTCATAGGTTGTGACGTACTCAGGGTTGTGTACAACCCCCCAGCCATTCCGACGCGGCCAAGGAGACGTACTTACCCTCCACCACTCACGTAGCGCCATCAACACCCCCTACCCTCCCAACACCCCCCACCCTTACAACGAACGACCCCCCTCCCCCCCAAACAGTCGAACACGCAGCCCTGAATCACCCTGTCTAACGACCCCGGCTGCCGGTAATAGACCCCTTGGGTAGTTACCCTCCCCTTCCCCTTCCCCTTCCCCTTCCCCTCATCACCACCCATCCCCCACACCCCCCCATGACACACGGTGCCAACATAAATTCCTGGCACACGCCCTTGACCACTGGGGTCCCCCGGTTCGAAACCCCGCCGACTTCCTGGACCGATCCTTGTGGCTCTTCAGCGTCCGACTTCCATGTCCCATTCCACACTCCCCCTCCTCCCCCATCACCAACACCCATTCCTCATTGCATCCCCCCCCATCACCAACACCCATTCCTCATTCCATCCCCCCATCACCAACACCCATTCCTCCCCATCACCAACACCCATTCCATTCCCCCTTCACCATCACCCACTCCTCATTCCATTCCGCCATCACCAACCACCCATTCCTCATTTAGTCCCCATCACCCATTCCACAATCCATTCCCCCATCACCAACACCCATTCCTCATTGCATCCCCAACACCCATTCCTCCCCCATCACCAACCACCCATTCCTCATTCCATCCCCCCCCCATCACCAACCACCCATTCTTCACTACCCTCTCACGCCCACTCTGCCGTTCACTCAAACACAAAATATCGATCAATATTTTGTTAACTAAAATTCTACAATACTTGATATAGAACAGATCACGCCAGGTTCAGAACACATAACACTGCTGCTTACAGAACAGTGACTTGAACAAGTCAGGTCAACCCAGGTTGTAAAACAAATGTATTTGTGGGGTCCTGTAAACAAGTGTTTGTGGCGTCATGTAAACAAATATATTTGTGGCGTCATGTAAACAAATATATTTGTGGCGTCATGAAAACAAACATATTTGTGGCGTCCTATAAACAAGTGTTTGTGGCGTCATGTTAACAAATAAAATTGTGGCGTCCTGTAAACAAATACATCTGTGGCGTCATGAAAACAAACATATTTGTGGCGTCCTGTAAACAAGTCTTTATGGCGTCATGTAAACAGATAAAATTGTGGCGTCCTGTAAACAAATACATCTGTGGTGTCCTGTAAACAAACATATTTGTGGCGTCCTGTAAACAAGTGTTTATAGCGTCATGTAAACAAGATGGTACCATCATTCAAGAACAATTTCCAGCTATATTGATGTTATACATGCAGACCCCAACCTCGTCTTCCAGTACTGGATCACAACCTTGCTTCGAACCCCACACACACACACACACACACACACACAGAATACTACATCACCCCCTACAGCAATTCTCACAACCTCCCCCCCCCCCACAAAACCATGCACTCACAACCACTCCAGGGTTGTTAAACCCAACACACACATCACCCCTTACAGCAATTCTCACAACCTCCCCCCCCCACAAAACCATGCACTCACAACCACTCCAGGGTTGTTAAACCCAACACACACAAACGCTCGGTACAAGATCTCCTCTCAAAACAACACCCCCCCAAAAACAACTCGTCCCTCTCACACACACACAACCCTCACCAATCCATAACTACCCCATGAATCACAACTACCCAAGACTCGTTCCTCCCCCCACCCCAAGACACAACCCTCTGTTAACAACCTCCACCCACGACAACCAGACAACCCCCCACTCCACTCCCTCAACTCCCCCCTCCCCTCATCCCTCCATTCTGTTAACAACCTCCACCCAGGACAGACCAGAACACCACCCCCCCCCCCTCCACTCTCTTAACCCCTTCCCCCTCATCAATTCCCTCCCCCATTCTGTTAACAACCTCCACCCAGGACAGACAGACATCTCCCCCCTCCCCTCCACTCCCTCAACACCCCAGTGCATCAATCCCCCTTCCCCTCCACTCCCTCAACACCCCAGTGCATCAATCCCCTCCCCCCTCATCAATCCCCCCTCCTCCTCCTCCTCATCTGTTAACAATATCATGATGGTTCTGGTGTGCCACCGTCACTCACGGACCATTATCTATTTCAGGCCAGTTGGCAGAGACCCCCCCTCCCCACCACCTCCCCCAGCGTCGGCAACCCTGCCAGACGTGTACGTCACAAATCCCCTCGCTGTTCCCACGTACACGACACGTCACAAATCCCCTCGCTATTCGCACGTACACGACACGTCACAAATCCCTCGCTGTTCCCACGTACACGACGTGTCACAATCCCTCGCTGTTCCCACGTACACCACACGTCACAAATCCCCCGCTGTTCCCACGTACACGACGTGTCACAATCCCCCACTGTTCCCACGTACACCACACGTCACAAATCCCCCCCGCTGTTCCCACGTACACCACACGTCACCTAACGACCCAAGGGTGATTCATATAATCCTAAACTACCCATTAAATGACTTTACAGCCAATGAATACAGTGACGGAAGCAATAGAAGTGATATCTTCGCGTTCAATCAAAGATAAAACGAAAGAAATGATTTTCCTTAATGAAATTAATCGAGAAATTTGAAAATATAAAATGGTGTTGTAATCTGATACATCATTGGTATATCTGCATCTACTGAGAATAGATAGGGTTATACACAACCTCTGCTCACAAGAATCGCGCAGTGTACAACCCTTACTCCATATCACAACCCACAACCACTCCACAACTCACAACCACTCCATATCACAACTCACAGCCACTCCTCATATCATAACTCACAACCACTCCACAACTCACAACCACTCCATATTACAACACACAGCCACTCCTCATATCACAACTCACAACCACTCCACAATTCACAACCACTCCACAACTCACAGCCACTCCTCATATCACAACTCACAACCACTCCTCATATCACAACTCACAATCACTCCACAACTCACAGCCACTCCACAACTCACAACCCCCCTTCATATCACAACACACAACCACTCCCTATCACAACTCACAACCACACGTAAACTCTCCATCAAAGGCATAAACAGGAAGTAGAATCATTTTCACAACCCCAGGCATCCTGTGTCAAACTGGAAAAATTTAAATTACCTCGTATAAGACATTTTCTATAACACCCCCTTACAAGACATTTTCTATAACACCCCCCCCCCCCTCCCCTCCCGCGGGCCAAGGTTAGAAACAGTGAATTCAAGATGAGTCTGAGTTGGGAAATGTGAGTAATAATAACAATAATGATGATATTTTTCGTAGAGCGAATTTTGCTGTTATTAAATTGGTGTTTGTGTGTATGTGTGTGTGTGTGTGTGTGTGTGTGTGTGTGTGTGCGCGTGCGTTCCACGCTTAATCGTCGTTGTATAAGGTCATTATCATCTACCACTAGTCATTGCCATTCCTCATTAATTTAATTAGTTATTTCGAGCCGTTATCATTCATCATTAGTTGAGTAATTAACTGTGTCTTCTCTCGACTCCCACGTCTTCGCCATCTGGAGTTCACTGGTGTGAGACAGCCACTCACACTCTTGGAATTTACGCCCGTATTGACCTTCGCCTGACCATCCATCTCGAGAGGGGGGGGTGTGTGTGAGGTAAGGCAGTGCTATGCAACAGGCGCGCACAATGAAGGCCATCACCCTCACACCCTCACAGGTTATTTATGAGTGACTCCTTCTGGGTATAAGAGGACTCATACATTACGAATCTCTCACAATTCTGAGCTCTCCACAACACTTGATGGGCATCGCCTCATAACTCAAAGCCTCAAAGCACTGCCTCATAAAGGACATTCCCTCATAACCCTGCTTTAAGATATCCCCCTCATATTTCTACTTCATGGCATCGCCTCATAGCTCTTGCTTTTAGGCATCCCCTCACAACTCTTGCTCTTACGATACATTGTTTTAAAAGTTCAGACTCCCTCACTTCAGCAAAGTTCAGACTCCCTCACTTCAGCAAAGTTCAGACTCCCTCACTTCAGCAAAGTTCAGACTCCCTCACTTCAGTAAAGTTCAGACTCCCACACTTCAGTAAAGTTCAGACTCCCTCACTTCAGTAAAGTTCAGACTCCCTCACTTCAGTAAAGAACCTGAAGCCACCTCCTTCAGGAGACTCATGCCCTGACATGAATTAGGACAACTCATTCCAACACACGATCACATCGCCCTCCAAAACAACTTCAAACTTCGACTCAAAAGATTCGACATTCGACTGCACGTCATAACAATCCCTTCTAATAACACGTCATGTAATCCCTTCTAACAACACGTCATACATTCCCTTCTAATAACACGTCATACATTCCCTTCTAATAACACGTCATACAATCCCTTCTAATAACACGTCATACAATCCCTTCTAATAACACGTCATGCATTCCCTTCTAATAACGTCTATCATCCAATGTTCAAGGATCACATACCCACACACACACCTTGAACAACGACTCACGAACACAACCCTTCCTCCTCCTCACAACCCTTCCTCCTCCTCACAACCCTTCCTCCTCCTCACAACCCCTCCTCACCTCTTATACAACAGTGCTGTGGCATCATGTCC
>NC_092235.1:23264975-23357475 GCF_036320965.1 Panulirus ornatus
AGATGATCATCTTAATTCGATCTCGTTTCAACCAGCGTTTAGAAACCTCCTCAAAACTTATTGAGCCTCTACTTAAATCTACTAAGGCTCCATAACGCTTTACTTTTCTCATATACGAGCCACAGATGAGGCTTGGAGGTAAGGTAGATGTGGCACCACCGCCGGTGGGGAGGAGGAGACAGAGCGGGAGGAGGAGTGTGTGTTCCCGCCAAAAATAACCACCGGCCTCCAACAGCCACGACTTCTATATTTACCCTCACCAACTCCTCCTTTGCCCTCCCCAACGAGCATATCCATGACGGCCTAACTTTAAGAACACCCTATATGAAGCCTTGATTAAATATAAGCCATGGCCAAAATGAACATTTGCATTCAATCCTGTAAAAAGGGGGAAGACGAGAGGAGAGGAAGAGGGTTTGGGTGGTGGGTCCATAATGGCTACGACTTTGGCTAGAGCGTTTGAAATGTTCTCATCATCTTCTCCTCCACCTCCTCCCTCAACATTCCCCGACATGGTCAATAAAATGTTATGTTACCCCTTCCTTCCCCCCAACCACAATCTAAAAAAACCACAACCTCCCATTAGTTATAAATGATACCATAAAACCTGTACATTAATTTAGCAAGGGCATGCAAGCATGAAATTGCATATTCGTGCTGTACGAGGGAGGGAGGGAGTTCTACACTCGTGTGACCCCATGTCACGATTTCCCATATATATATATATATATATATATATATATATATATATATATATATATATATATATATATATATATATATATATAAGCACAGTCAACAGTGCCAGAGTTTTGGACATAAATCGTACACAGGGATTGGACACAAGAAAAATGAAGGAAGATTGGACACAAATCGTACGTTCAAATATACTGTGAAGATGTATTAGACGAGGAGAAAGACTGAACACAAAGTTATACTAAGAGGAGAAATCTCGAATGTTCCATCTCCCCTGAGATACGAAATACACGCAAGCGCAAAAATACACAAAAGAAAATATTGTAAAAAACACGAAAAGACGTATGAAAGTCTGTAAATAACTTGTAAGGAAAGTATAGAAAAAAACATATATATGTGGCATTGTTCCATCTCAGTTTAATGAGCCGTTGTTTGGCTCCGGAGATGAAAAAAAACAATTTAAAAACTGTCTCTCGAAAAAACTCAAATTTAAAAACTCTCTCAAAATACGCGAATATCATTTCTTCAATATGAAATCTTGAACGAGGATTTCCGATGCAGGAGAGGGTGTTTTGTGAGATCAAATAATTCTCATAATAAACAGAGAAACAAAATTGGAAGTGAGAATACGGCGTAAAATATTTGAAAAACAAAAAAATAGACATGACAAGATTTATATTGTAATAAGATACAGTATCAAAATTCACCTGAAAAAAAATATATATATTTCCAATGGGTTTTTTTGTTCTATGAATGAAATTGCTTACAAAAATTCTCCAGAAAAACTACAAATACGCAAAAAAAAGACAAAATCTAATACTATGTTCTATATATTAAACAGAGACTAGTAATAAATTTCATGTTTATAAGCAACAGAAAACGGCGTCCAGTACAACTCCAATATAAAAAACGGCACGTCACAATCCTTTATACCGCTTTCATACTTGAAAGAGATTAAAATGATTTACGAAAGTATATCAAAGACAATTAACTTGCTGTGTTTTACGAGCAAGTACTTCAGTAACTATCCATTAAGTAGTTTGGCTCAAGAATGGCCAAAGGTAATTTGAGATGGTCTTATTGCTTCTCAATTGTTATTTAGAATATACACCAAACAGGCTGAGGGATTCACGCACAAATACATACCAAAATACATATAAAAAGCATTCATACACACGTACATACACAAATACATACACATACATACAGAGACACACACCTTTATATACATACACATAGACAGACACACACACACACACCTATATATACATATACACAGACAGATAGACACACTCCTATATATACATACACATACAGACCGACATACACACCACACACACACACACACACACACACACACACACACACCTATATATACATACACATACAGACAGACAGACAGAGGCAAGGCATTAAGCACTCAACCAACAGACGTACGATATGATCAATGCTTGCCAGGTACAGCAACACACACACACACACACACACACACTTACAGGTGTGGGCGTAAAAATACAGCGACCCTGACACGAATACTTGAGCATACAGAGTTGCCAAGGGTATCACGCCCACGCCCACGCCCACATAATGTCTCGACCACGCCCACACACACACACACACATCCCGGACATCATCAAACACTATCAAACCCCGTCACACTCACGTACGCTATCATACCCACACTAGCATACTATCATACCCCCACTAGCGTACTATCATACCCACACTAGCATACTACCATACCCCCACTAGCGTACTATCATACCCACACTAGCATACTACCATACCCCCACTAGCGTACTATCATACCCACACTAGCATACTACCATACCCCCACTAGCATACTGTCATACCCCACACTAGCATACTCCACACTAGCATACTATCATACTCACACTAGCATACTATCATACCCCACACACACATACTATCATACCCCACACTAGCATACTCCACAATAGCATACTATCATACTCACACTAGCATACTATTATACCCCACACTAGCATACTATCATACACTAGCATACTATTATACCCCACACTAGCATACTCCACACTAGCATACTCCACACTAGCATACTCCACACTAGCATACTATCATACACTAGCATACTATTATACCCCACACTAGCATACTATCATACCACACTACTATAATCATACCACTTTGCAGTCATGCACAGCGCCAAAAAGTTCTGCCAAAAATCATGCAAACCATCCCAAGGTGTTTCTGAGGACGCGAAGAAAATAAAATGCATCTAAACCTGTACCAAACCAGTCTTGACGACGACCTTAACAACCAGTCCTCTACTGTGGGGTCATCTCCCTGGCCAAACAACCATCCATGAAAGGCATTCCACCGCTGCCCCATCTTAACTTTAACTGCCTGCAGTGGCTCGAGAGAGAGAGAGAGAGAGAGAGAGAGAGAGAGAGAGAGAGAGAGAGAGAGAGAGAGAGAGAGAGAGTTTAAGTCCCACTGCCAGTTCTGTCGTTAGCTAGGCTGCCTTCTCTCCTACCCATCATTAACCCCGGGGGTGACCTGAATGTTACTTTAGAAACAGTTGTCAGCAGGAACCGTCATTGCGTTTTCTATACGTGTAAACAACAACCCCCCCCGCATCCAAATCTTCTCAAGGAAGCCACGAATCAAAAATTGGTCCCCACTGGATGAATTCTGCACACAATCGTGTCCAAATCCACGAAGGAGTTGGAAGAGATTGGGATCAAAACCACGTAAAATGACTGGTGACCGATCCAAAAAGTTCCCCTGATCTCGACCTGACCTTATCATTACTTTCATCCAATCAGCTCACATTATATAAAGTGTGTTGCCTACCCTTTACTTGGTCAGCGGCCCAAGCTGTGCGATATAAACTCACCTGAAAGTCTGGTTAAATATAGGTGATTCCACTGGCTACCTTCCAGCCTCTCGATTTAATGTTTCACGCAAGAACCTATTGCACAGAAGCGGAGGATAATGGAGGGCCTAACTTCATCATCATAGTTTCTGAAGAACCTATGACGATTTCAGGGCGAGAGAGAGATAACAACTTGGTCATTTGTCTATAGCAGTTTGGACCAACTTCGCCCCCTTACATCCCTAAGTTTATACTCCTACACTTTAGCCCACTTTTACATTTACGCCACCTCTCATCCCCCGAGGTAGAATAGTGAATAATGAATGATGTATATGTTATGCATCGGGTCATGTGAGTAAGGGAAAAGTCCCTGGGAATTTCTGAATCTATATAGAGTGTAGAGATCTTGCGAAAGCCGTCGAAAACTTGTATATATATACAGAGGAATCACTCTATGTACGAGTCTTAGTTGATATGGGTCTGTATACCTTGAGGGAAATGAAGGACTGCTTCAGTGATGTGGCCAATTCCTAGTCTGCAGTGAAGAAAAGGTCAAAAATGATGAACTAATGTTGTATCTAATGCTATCAACGTGTCCTTGGAGCGTCTGAGTTCAGTGTGTGTGTATTTCTGCAAGTCCACGGCAATACCTGCTTCACGGGTTCCTCTTCTGCTCATCCAATGTGTTTCGTGAACCACTCACATTACGATGGAGGATGTGGGTCTGTTGGATGACCATCACGTCTCTGTTTACACAGCCAGTCTGTTTAGCTAATGAGTTCTGTTTTATTTCCTGTTTGAGGTGTTTGCTGGTCTCAATCTATCACCAGCTTGCCGCGAAATACATCCTGATGTTATTCCAAAGTAGAGCCGTATTTAAATACTTATGAATGATGACGTTTTTAAAAAACGCTTAGCTGGTTGGGTCTATCCGTTCGAGCTTTTTCAACCAGCGGTCTGGGTCATTAAGACCGTCAATTCTAATTGCCCAATATCGCAAATCTATCCTTACACACACCACACACCCCTCTTTTCCGTCTCTAATCCAAACCCCCCATTCATCTCCCTATCCCACAGCCTCCAGCTCTCTATAACCCTCGCTCCATCTCCCCACCTATCCCTCAGCCTACTAGCCCTTATAGGGACGAGGATGGATCATCGATCACCGAACTGGAAGAAAAAAAAAGAGGGTAAAATAGTATTGTGGTGCCCAGCCAGCAGCCACCGCGCCTTGGCCAACCCCACGTCAACATAATGAAATAAAGAGGGAAGAAATTCCCCCACCCTCCCCAACTCCCTCTCCTACCCAAGAGTCGATTTACCCAATGAGCCGAGCTGGTGGGTCTACCTCACGTCTCCCCTGATCAATCGGGTTGTTCCCTGACGCCCTCGCGTAACGCAACCCCCTCCGATCTGGAACTGTCGTTGACCATATATCTGGACTTCTTTTAAATGGTTCTGTGCGAGTCCCGTGTGTGTGTGTGTGTGTGTGTGTGTGTGTGTGTGTGTGTGTGTGTGTGTGTTTACACAATGAAGCATTCTCATCACTTCTGTGTATTTGTCTCTAATATCCTTTTTTGAATATATTCCAAGAGATTCACCTTATTCAGTTTCTTCCTACCTGGGACGCTGCGAGGGTTAAGTACACAGTAAAAAGAGACACTAAATGTGTTTGTATTCGTGTAAGTATCATGTGCTCTCTCTCTCTCTCTCTCTCTCTCTCTCTCTCTCTCTCTCTCTCTCTCTCTCTCTCTCTCTCTCTCTCTCTCTCTCGTCTAGTCTGCACACTTCTGAGTTTCTTCTTTTCTTTTTTTCGCACCCTCTAATGAGAGCCTGTATGTTCTATTCCCTCGATCCCCGCTTGGGCAACGCATTTCACATTCTCTCTTCATCAGTCACCTCTTTGTTTTGGTTAGGTCAGAACGCCATACGACGCGACATGGAATATTCATTTCAGCTTCTCCGTTTCACGGGTTTACAGTCTGTTCCATGTCTCCCCTTCTCTCAACCCAGCTGAAGGATCATCATATTCAAATTGACAATATCTGTATTCATACAACAGAAAATGGGAAGCTAGAGCGAACGAATTGAATTACACTTTCTACCAGTAATCATGCAATTGACATTGTCGTCTATGTTCGGAGCTGCAATATGAAGTAATTAACCTGTTCTCCTCCTCTGAGCATAGTAAAGAAGGAAGCCACTGTACCAAACCTTTGATGTCTGATAATTTAGAACGTGATGTCTGATAATTAAGAACTAACACGTAATAATAAATAGTTCTTGATTACATTTCTCTCCAGGCTTTCCTGTGAAGGCTGTCGCCATGGTAGGTGTCTATATGAACAGTCAAAAACAGTCTGATGGAACAATAGTTTACTCTACCAGAAGGCATGGTGTACACCAGCACCATCCACGAGGCTATTTGATATAGACACCCCTCTATTTTCAATTTCTTCATAACAGAAAATGGGATCAAGAGTACATCAAAGAAAACAGGAAGTCTGGAAAAAAAAACCATCAACATATCTACAACTAACTTTTATCCATGTTTCCATGATACTTTGTCAAGAAATTATGGAGAAATATCATTAAGAATCATCTCGATAAAATATAAATTGAGAGACAAAATGATCTAAAAGCAATATCCAGTTTCTGTTCATGAATATCATCAATTAATCAAATGAATGAATCAATCAAAATCAATGCTTTTTTTTTTTTCACTTTGCCCTGTGAATGCTTTCAAAACACCTCAACCCGAACAGTGGTCTTTGAGCCACAGTGCCAAATTCTCTCTCTCTCTCTCTCTCCTCTCGATAAGGTCATTATCTTCGGATGACCTTCAACAGATAAGAAAATCCTACGTACGCAAATCCTATCGAGGCGTAGGATTTCTAAGAGTCAGGACCGGACCGAAAGTTTACTACTTAGCGAAACATCCTAAACACGATCTCTTATAAAGTGATTTGATCACAGTGGATTTGGAATCGTATGTGTCGGTCTCGAATCTACCCAACCACGCAATGAACCAGCATCAAAATCTAATCAAGACCACGACTGTAGTACTTAAGGTATCAAGATGTTATGTGAAGACTAAATTTTAAATTCAAAACTTTTATGAGCCAACTTGAAACCTCAATAAGAAAAATCAGAGAACATTTCCAAATCAAAATACAACTCAAAAGAAAAAAAATTTTACCTCAAAAAAAAAAAACATTCTATTTCTTCAGTTCCCGTTATTCACTGTCCTATACACTGTATAAAAACAATTTCCTCTACACTGTTCTGCAGTTCAATGAGGGTCATGAGTCTTCCATCGTGAAGACCCAGGACTGACATAAAACATCTTATCTGTACACCCACGAGAGTGAGGTGATTGTATATATACAAGACGCGATGAAGATGGATCTAAAATGGTCATATGATGACCATATAACCTTCCATCATGGCTCTCTCAGAAGAGCAAGGACAGCAGCCACCGCCAAATATTCTTGGAAGAGTATTGGTCGAGGGTTATATCATACCTATTACCATAGCCCTCCTTATTCACCTACTATTCTTCACAAATATTCAGTGGTATTCATTGACCTATTCATCTCCTGGTCAAGGTCTATCCACCTAACCAATCCACATCCCCAAATTGATGCTCATCTTCATCTCCTGGTCAACGTGTAGCCAACTACCCATCCACATCCACAAACTGATGCTCATCTACCCATCCACCCACAACTTGTCCACAGCCAACCACGGGCCTATCCACCTGCATCAACTCCCACGTCCAGTAAACTGATGACTTTCACCCTCTCAATTCCCCTTAAGCCTCTCCACTTCTATCCCTGATACCGATCGTTTATGCCATCACCTATCCACACTATTCACATACCTGCAACAATGGATTATCAATGTGCATTTGTGCTAAGCTATCCCCCCCCCACACACACACCTTCAACTCCATCCATTCCCTCCCACCCTTCAACCACTCCACCACCCCTAAGTCCTCCTCTGCCCCCCCCTGAAGAGGTAAACTGAAGAGGTACTCGCCACTCACCTCGAAGTACTCCTTGATGGGAACGTTGTTCTCAAGGAATTCTTGCGCCAGGGGTTCGTTGCTGCAGTACTCGGCGTGTTTGTCGAAGTCTCGTTCCTGCAAAGATGAAGAGGGAAGGTTTGAGGCGATCATGACAATACTATCCAACCAGAACTATACAGCCAACATGACAATACAGCCGACATGACGGACCTCTGGATGTGTGTACAATGTGGTATGTACAATGTGGGAGAGTATTTAGGGGATAGAAGGAAAACTGGAGACCTATTGACATATGTGATTATGTATTATACAGGGAGGGAGTCTTACACTCGTGTGGCCCCAGTTATTGAACATTCTCGTATCATACAACGTCGTAAATAGTATGTCTTCTGTATGCCGTTTACGTAAAATAATGTCTTCCTTCATTTCATTCCATTCATCCACCACTCAAACTAGAAAAGCATTTCCTCTTATCTTTCTAACAAGTTTCTAATCTAATTTCGTGTTATGTTCCATTAGTTGCTCTATCGCTACACCTAAGAACTGTTCTCTGTCCACGGATCAATGATGTAAAAAAACCAAGAAAGTTGTGATCAGGTCACCCCTCACTCTTTTCTATTCCAATATGGGCAAACTACAACCCCTCTTGCCTCTTCCTTGTAATTCAACCATCTTAGTTCTGATATCATCTTTGTTTCCCCTCCTCTGAACCCTCTCTATCAACTCTTTGTGCTTCTTTAGGCGGGGGTTGACCAAACTTCTGAATCATAATCTAAGTTTTTGGGGACTCGTGCAGGAGGATATAAACAGCTAGCCTAAACTTCTCCTTATCCACAACACTTGGAAGATAATAATGAGATATCAGCCACAAAACACTTGGACTCCTTTACTACCCTACTCATGTGGTAGCAACAGGTTTAGGATGATGTTGGCTCCCAAGTCCTTCTCACGCACAGAATTCTGATGTTTATTTCCTGCTGGAGAATGAACAGACCGAGGCCTTCTTCCACTTCGTCCCATTATCATCAGTTCACATTTGCTCGGGTTGAATTTCAATCGCCATTTGTCTGACCAACTCTCCTTCTTTCCGTCAACGTGTGAGCTATAATTTTCAAAAGCCATAAAATGGGAGAAAGATATTCAAATGTGTGACCATCCCTTTCACTCTTGCTGACAAAACTGATGACATCTCTGAGTACAATACAAATTGGTTTATTTCTCAATACAAGGGAAACACTACTTTCCTCCAAACACAGACACAGACACCCACACACACACACTCATACCATCTGATAACACCAGCTTCGTTGATCATACATCCTAACAAAGTAATGACGGGATTGTCCTAATCCCTTTCCATCTCCAGGGTCTTTACCCTTGTGTAATCCCCAAAGCAATGGATCTACTGAGCTGTTTGTTTCCCCCCCCCATATCCTCCACCCTCCCTCCCAATTCCATGTCTTGCCCCCACAAGGATACTAGAAAATTAAACAAGATATGGCGGATCATGTCGCAATTTCAACCATCTCAAAGTTAAAGGCAAGAGGTTGTACGGTCTGAGAGCAAAGTCCATAATGCGGTCTTCAATAGCAGGACTTGGGAGACTCCGTGTGTCTGTGTGTGTGTGTGTGTGTGTGTGTGTGTGTGTGTGTGTGTGTGTGTGTGTCTGTGTGTGTGTGTGTGTGTGTGTGTGCTGTGTGTGTGTGTGTGTGTGTGTGTGTGTGTGTGTGTGTGTGTGTGTTGTGTGTGTGTGTGTATGTGTGTGTGTGTATGTGTGTGTGTGTGTGTGTGTGTGTGTGTGTGTGTGTGTGTGTGTGTGTGTGTGTGTGTGTGTGAGGAGGAGAGGGACAGGGATGGTTGTGAGATAGTGAAGCACGGACGGAAGGGTAGATGGGAAGGGGATGAGATGAATGTGAGGAGGGAGGGAAATGGAAATGGAAAGGGTGAGGTTTGGATGTACAGTGTAGGGATGGGATGAAGGAGTGAATGTGACAGAGAAGGTGATGTGAGTTAAGGTGGGGTAGAAGTGCGAAGAGGGGGTACGGGAATGATGGTAAAAGGAAGCGAATGTGAGAGGGAAGATGATGAAGGTGAGAAGACAGACAGAGACGGTGAAGGAAAGAAGGAAGAATATGACAAGGATGAAGGATGAAGGCGAGACACGAAAAGTAGAAGGGAAAGGTAAAGGAATGGGGGGGGAAGCTAATCAGCGAAACCGAGATAGAATGGGTTTAAGGTGAAAATGAAGGGGTAGTGTAAAGTCGAATGGGATGGTAGTTCACGTGAGGGGGGGGGGATAATGAGGTGGAAGCTGATGGGAAACCAGGGGAGGGGAAATAATGATGATGAGGCTCATGGGAAAAAACAAAACAAAAAAATTGAGATGCGAGTGGATTTTGTGAGGCCAGATATGAAAGAGAACTGTGTTATGCCAGATAAAGTGGAGCTGGGCAAAGCAAGAGTAAGAGAGAGAGAGAGAGAGAGAGAGAGAGAGAGAGAGAGAGAGAGAGAGAGAGAGAGAGGATGGGAAGCTAGGAGAGAGTCTGGTGATGAGAGTGTGAGAGGAGAATAAACATCCTTACATGAGGTTAGGGACAGAAGGACATAATGCAAGTCGCAAATGACACTGAAGGAACATGTGTGTGTGTGTGTGTGTGTGTGTGTGTAATGATATATTCACTACATACAACAAAGACATTACCCTCCACTTAATGATATTTGTGGTGTTCGATGAACTATTATTATACGGGTCTGTCTTAATATAGAGCCCCCATCATGTGGCAACTGCATAGGACGAATCAAGAGAGGTAAGATAGAGTGAAGTCAAAGATGTTTTGAAGTTTACATAATGATAGCCAGTGCTCTCTGATCACTCATTATGGTGGTATATGACATGGTAATTATAACTTTGATGATGATGATCATAACCTGGACCCATTATGACGTCAGGGCTTCAACTAGCAGTTCAGAGAGAGTCTATCTGACAAGGCAAACCGTAAACTAATGAGAAAACAACAGTTGTAATTGAGCAGCTAGACTGAATCCCACGTAAATACACCCTGATGTCAAAACGCCTCCCTCTCCACCAATCATACACGGCCAATTGGTCTCTCGACCAATCAGATGGTGCACCACCAATCATACACGGCCAATTGGTCTCTCGACCAATCAGATGGTGGGGCCTTACATATGGGCAATCTGGGTCCAAGTGATTAGAAAAGATCTGGTGTTAACTCTAATCCTAATCACTTACCAATCTTAGAAATGTTCGGCCAATCATGGTGGGTACCTCGGCGTGGTATTTGACACCTTCGATAAGAACGCTGAAAGGAAAAAAAGGAATTGTAAATTCCAGGAAGAAAATACCGACCGTAAATTCCAGGAAGAAAATACAGATTAAATTCCAGGAAGAAAATACCGACTGTAAATTCCAGGAAGAAAATACAGACTGTAAATTCCAGGAAGAAAATACAGACTGTAAATTCCAGGAAGAAAATACCGACTGTAAATTCCAGGAAGAAAATACCGACTGTAAATTCCAGGAAGAAAATACAGACTGTAAATTCCAGGAAGAAAATACCGACTGGAAATTCCAGGAAGAAAATACCGACTGTAAATTCCAGGAAGAAAATACCGACTGTAAATTCCAGGAAGAAAATACAGACTGTAAATTCCAGGGAAAATAGTAAAACAGTCATGAGAATGTATATTAGGACACATGGGAAAAAAAAAAAATTTACCATGGGGGGAAAATGGACATCAAAGTCGATGAATATATAAATCCCATTAACCTGATACCAAAATACCGTAAGAATATTATTGTGATTTTAATGACCCTCATATCAATACAGAAATATATTCTTTTAATGACCCTCATATCAATACAGAAATATATTCTTTTAATGACCCTCATATCAATACAGAAATATATTCTTTTAATGACCATCATATCAATACAGAAATATATTCTTTTAATGACCCTCATATCAATACAGAAATATATTCTTTTAATGACCATCATATCAATACAGAAATATATTCTTTTAATGACCCTCATATCAATACAGAAATATATTCTTTTAATGACCATCATATCAATACAGAAATATATTCTTTTAATGACCATCATATCAATACAGAAACACTCTCTAATGACCCTCATATCAATACAGAAACATTCCTTAATGACCCTCATATCAATACAGAAATATATTCTTTTAATGACCATCATATCAATACAGCAACATTCTCTAATGACCCTCATATCAATACAGAAACATTGTTATATATCTATCTATAATTACATTACACATAGACAAGATTATAAGTAAAGCACAAAGTGAGAAATAGTTTTTTTCTTTTTTGTTTACAGACATCATCATAAATTCCCATACAACCAATTGATCAGCTTGTATACCAACGTGTTCCCATTAACTAAATGTATTCTGAACACTAGAAATTTGGCAAAATCATATATACACACACACACACACACATATATGTATATATATAAACACTGATAATGCCTCTCTCATTTTCGATGCCTCTATAACAATTCTTTGATGTCATCCCACACACCATATTCTATTGCCAGCTTATTTACTCATAATAACAGCCATTCTTAATTCCATTTCACTCACCTGAATCATAATAAAATGGATGTGGTCCAAACATGGCACAAAGCCTTGTGGTAAACCACTTGTCACATTATGAACTCGGTGATGCTATCTCATTTAACACTACCCAAGTTTTCTAATGACTGAATTCAATGAAGATGAATATTCTCGAAATTATCTTTTGTTCTCACTTGAACACGGTTCACATATCTCTCGACAAATACACAGAATATATAATGATAAAGGACTCTGTCTGCCGTCTTCTTTACAATAAACAGGATTTAACCCACACCTCTTTTGTTTATTTAGCACTGTCAACAAACATCGGTGAGAATAAGCTTATTCAATTAATGTCTTCATCCTATAAGGCATTGGTGATCAACAGGTCTCTAAATATTCGCTTCACTCAAAAGAAAAATCGACTCTTTCACTGTATTTGCAATGCGACATCACCGCTTACCTAGTCTAAAAAAAATCTCTACCAACTTCCATGTCTTTTTCGACATAACCAAGACAGTTAATCTCACCATTTTTTGATGGAAGATGGTAAAGTCATACAGACACTGCCTACATCTACACTCATCCTCTCTGAATCCATACCCTCTTGTCAAATAACTTCTCATGACAATCGGTACGTAAAAAAGCTGAGGTCCTTTTGACCTTATGGTTCTCCATGCAAAACGTAATTGATCACAGTGGAGGTCCTGCCAGTCAGGCACTCACTTACTTTCGGTGGAAGTCGGCAATGTACTTGAAGTTGTTGAAGATCAGGTCCTTTTGATCTCGGACGCTACGTAGGGTCGAGGGCTTTTCCATGATGCTGTAGTATTTGTCCATCACAAACTGCAAGTCTCGTACGAATTCCTCCTCCGTTTCTATCAGCTCTCGGATGGTCGCCCTGGGAATCAATGGAATGGATCAACAAGAGATGAAGGACTTCAGCGGCTTGGGGAACTGGGTTATATCATAGTTGGGTTAAGTAAACGGTGCAAAGACCTGCAATTATAGAACTTTTGAAATCTATGTTTGCTCTCAGCAGTAACCCTGTCCTCTCAGTCAATCTTATCCCGTTCATCCACTATTCTTAGACCACAGATGTAGTTCTTTCTTTTAAAAACATGTCCGTCCCTATTTGCATCTACAATGGGGATCCAATGCGTCTCACTTGTGTATTGTCATTCCTGTATCATGCACTGTTGCATTAGATCCTCTGCCAGCAAGATTCGAACCTTTGCAACAAAAGTGTCGAAGCACTCACTCACTTCCTCTTAAAAAACGTTCCCTCTTTTCTCCACTTCTCTCACTACCAGATTCAAGGTCACCATCTGCTGTCATCCATACCCATGTCCACCATGAACTCATTCCCTCACACTCTCTAACACAGACCCACACACTCCATGCTTCCCTCCATAGCAACCACAGCAGCTATATCACCTCCTCTTGCATTCAGTTCCCCTTTGCACCCAGATCAAATTCCTTACATCAAAACTCCAGAACCTTTCACTCACCTCCCAGAATGCACTCCTCTCTTTTTTCAAATCCACTCAAAACCCAAGTGTATATGACTAACAGTCACTCATGCAGTCTACCATCACTCTAACCCACGTCAATCTTAAACTCACTTAAAATATTCGGCTCAGTCCTGTAATTTCCTCCTGAATGTTCAGGCCCCGGTACCCCAATGCCTATATCACTTTCTCCTTTCACCTCCTCAGTTTCCCTCCTTCCTCTTACTCTCTCCACTTACGGGACACATACATACTCCTAGTCAGTCACTCTTCGCTCATCTCCTCCGTATATCACCACCATTTCAGCAAAAGCTGGTCAACATCTCTCTCACTCATACACAGCTTCCTACACCTCTCTCTCTCTCTCTCTCTCTCTCTCTCTCTCTCTCTCTCTCTCTCTCTCTCTCTCTCTAGCAAAGTCATTCCCTATGTGACCAACCCACATCACACCATATAACGTCCTTATTTATTTCATTTTCTTTCTTTTGCATCCAGTGGGGTTCAAAAGACTCTCACACCCACACACAACACTGTCTGGAGCACTAATTATTCAAACATATCTAACCTTTACCTTAGCAATGACCACACCTGACACATACTCATCAGTGTATCCGGAACCTCAAAACCCCATCTCCCACCGTATGATTATTCAACTCTCACTGTTCCATCCCGTATGAAAACCCCCCAAACGTCCAGGTATGTCAAGCACTGGACTTCCTCCAGGTAATCCTACGTCACACTACTTGCTCTGACACCATCATGTCCCCTGATCTATCTGTTACACCTCGTTACTTTACTTCTGCTCACATTTAACCCTTTCACATGAGCTCGAAGACTCTGTCACCATCTTATGTACTTTCCCCTCTCGCGTCAGCCAATACAGCCGCGTTATACAAGATACGTTTGCATATACAGATTAGTAATACAACTGCTCACTTTAACAGCACAGGCGAAATGACATATTTACATACGTTTTCGCATATACAGACATATCTAAACACAGCCCTAATGCCCAACCTCGCCACTGTATCTGCCTCTCTACCTGTAACTCAATTTTCTCCCATCATTCTTGCTTTCCTAGCCTCTTTATCATCCGTTTTTCATCTTCATTTTTTGCCCGAGTCCATATTTCTTATATATCACTCCTTTGCCATCATAATCTTTCTCCACTCCTCTACTTCATTAAGTCAACCTTCTTCCACCCTCCCTCCTTCTTCCTCTTATGTTCCATCCTATTACACTCCTTCCTCCTATTCTCCCTCGTATTATACTCCTTCCTCCTATTCTCCCTCGTATTACACTCCTTCCTCCTATTCTCCATCGCATTACACTCCTTCCTCCTATTCTCCATCGTATATTACTCACGTCTTCTTTCCTCCTATTCCCCATCGTATTCCACTCTTTCCTCCTATTCCACATCGTATGTTACTCACGTCCTCTTTCCTCTCGCCTCGTCTTCGGGCGAGGGGCCAAGGATCCTCGAGTTGAGTTTGCGGATCTTGAATTCTCTGATTTCCTTCATCAGGTTCTTCTTCACCTCCAGCGTCTCTTCCATGGAGATCTGCTGCACGGACCGCTTGATGGAGGCCTTCAGCGTTGTGGTGGTCGTGGTTTCTTCAGCCTCGAGGTCCAGGAGGCGGGAAGGCACCAGACCCTCTTTGCCAGAGTCGGGGTCACGGACCAACCATCTGTCGAAGGCCCAGTTCAGGTTTGGTGAGAACGTCAACACGAGGACTTAATATAAAAATTAGTCGGATGGGAATTTACATATCGTGGACAACGTCGTTTACGATGCCAAGATTTTAATGACAGGTATTAGAACGATTCAAATACCTTACCTTTCATAGGGAAGATGTTGCATACAAGTACGCATGCGTACAATGCAAATGACTGAATAGGCTCAAGCATGGGAGATAATCCGTGCTAGTTAACCTACACATTAACCACTAGTTTCTGATTTGACCCAATGGAAGCAAAAGCCAGGAAATCACACTTCCCTTTGTAAACAAATGTCAGAAGAGTGTCCTTAATTGGTGTGTAATGATTAAGTAACGAAATAAGATGCATCATACGAACCTATTCACTTTCTAATATTCTTTCAAAGAAATATTTGCTAATAGGATAAAGAACAAAATATATCTTGGATCTAAGTAACCCAAACTTACATACGAGGTTTCACTACACTGACGACCTTGGAAATGGACCACTTACCCCAATTACTTTCCCAGGAAAATCTATTTTACTAAACACTCTCTCTTATGCAATTTGCCCAGCAGATCGTTACTATAGACGGCAATAAGCCAACATCTCTGGCCACTACAGGCAGCTTTCTGATGCCATTCAATGGATCAAAAAAAATACCTGGAGGAGAGGTATCACTTGTGGATAACATTATCTGATCCCCTTATCCCGTGCGATCTCTGATGGTTCTCCTTTACCAAACTATCTCAGACATCACTTGACCTCGAACGATCTACAGCTGCTGCTGCTAACTACGAAGCTCAGAGCTTGGCCTCCACCTACCCCCCCACAGCTCAAAGCTCAGCCCTTGAGAGGGTGGGGTTTTTTTTTCCCCCATAAAAGAAGGAACAGAAAAGGGGGCCAGGTGAGGATTTCCCTCAAAGGCCCAGTTCTCTGTTCTTAACGCTACCTCGCTAATGCGTGAAATGGCGAATAGTTTGAAAGAAAGAAAAAGATATATATATATATATATATATATATATATATATATATATATATATATATATATATATATATATATATATATATATATATATGAGCTTTGAGCTCGGGGACATTTTTTTTCTCTCTTTTTTTCAGAGAGCTTCTGAGCTTTGAGCTGTGTGCTGTAACCTGTCTCCTGTGTTACAGCTACACTACAGACAGTGGTACAGATTACAGCTGTGTGTATGGACCAGTAGGGTCCTCTTCTCGAGAGGCACGCACTCACCTCTCCTCAGCGATGTCTTGTCCTCGGGATCTGGGGTCTGGGTGGTTTCTTTTGGGTCGGATAGCCATCTTGTGGCGAGCCGCGGCGTTGTCCAGAATCTGTGCGTTGCTTTCATCTCCCTCCAGTCGTGGGCGCCTGTGGGTTCAAGGGGCATACATTACCATGGGTATTGGGGCGCAACACGGGGTGGTGTATAGACACACACACACACACACACACACACACACACACACACACACGTCATTACAATCTACGTACTTCTGTGAAGGCATTTTTGCACTGTGTCACCCCCATCTCTTAAACTTTGTATACGAACCGGGTCTTAAACCATCTTCAACCAAGAACCAATCCTCTATAATGAGTATATCTCAACCTACAACCAATCCTATATAATATCTATATCATATCTCTATAATATCTTTACAATATACTCCATCATATCCTCAGACATGATATCAAAAAAACTCAACCCCCCCCCTCTCTCCTCACACTTCAACAACCTACACTCACAGATCCCCTGCTCCACCCCCCCATCCCATACACCACAGCAACAACACTCATCAAAACAACTCATGCACCTCATAATGACTCGACCGTCTCCCTCCACAACCGAATCCTCATCTCCTCCCTACCCACCACAAACTACAACCTTTACGAGCAACACTCACTCTCTCTCGTCTGCTTTGACCTGCGCTCCCATCCGCTGGACGTGGCTGGCTTCCTGAGCGCTGCAGGAGCCACACAAATGGAGTCCGTAGGCAAAGAAGATAATAAGTGTCTGTGTGTGTGTGTGTGTGTGTGTGTGTGTGTGTGTGTGTGTGTGTGTGTGTGTGAGAGAGAGAGAGAGAGAGAGAGAGAGAGAGAGAGAGAGAGAGAGAGAGAGAGAGAGTGTGTGTGTGTGTGTGTGTATTCAGACATCAAAGCAAAACAAATTATAAAACTATTTCACGATCATAAGTTCCTGTACAGCTAAGCTTTCACCCACAGCTGCCGATACAGACTTTTATCTTTTCCAAAAACACACAAATGCAAACATCCTCGCGATTTATGTGTTTAGACCCTAATGGAGAACGCATGCAAATCTACACGAACGTGTTCATATATTCTATATCAAAGAGACACGTATATGTTCATAATGGGTGTGTGTGGGCATTCATATTTTTTTTTACCTTATTAACACAGACCTTTCTATACCTTACGATGGTTTGGGAGGTCTTCTACTACCCCCCCACACAGCTGGGGTCTGGTGGGACCTTACCTTACCTTACGTATACCTTACGATGGTTTGGGAGGTCTTCTACACCCCTCACAGCTGGGGTCTGCGACCTTACCTTACCTTACGTATACCTTACGATGGTTTGGGAGGTCTTCTACACCCCACACAGCTGGGTCTGCGACCTTACCTTATCTTACGTATACCTTACGATGGTTTGGGAGGTCTTCTACTACACCCCACACAGCTGGGTCTGCGACCTTACCTTACCTTACGTATACCTTACGATGGTTTGGGAGGTCTTCTACTACACCCCACACAGCTGGGTCTGCGACCTTACCTTACCTTACGTATACCTTACGATGGTTTGGGAGGTCTTCTACTCCCACAGCTGGGTCTGGTGGGACCTTATCTATTGCACTAACGGAGCGTCTCAACCACACGACTGTCCCACGTGAGAGAGAGACACACGCTCAAATATGCAAATTACCATCAAACGTAATACCTTATTACACGACTTTTAACCTTAACTACCGTCCCACACGTTAACGACCGACCTCGAACTCAAACAGGCAGTTGGCTCGTGTAGAGCGTGATAGCAGTTCGCGATGTGGAGGGTGGGGGCAGCTGTACTGTGGTGGAAGGTTAGTACCACACTGTGGTAAACGAGAGCGGGCTACCCCCCACACCACACACCACACACACAGACACACACACACACACACCTCCCCCTTAGCAACCACGTGGGAGAGGGGGTAACTTATACGCGAAGGGGGGGTGTGTACAACGTGGGAGACTTGTGTGGGGGGTGTGTTGACGTGGGAGGGGGTGGAAGATGGGTGATAATGGGTCTGGGGAGATAGGGTGGGTATATATGAAACTGAGGGGGAGATAAATGGGGATGATGGATGAGTGTGGAGGGGAGAGTGTAATGGGTGAGGTAGATAAAGGGGGGCAGGTATGTGGAGATAGATGAATGGGGGGGGGACCTCATAAGGGGGGGAGCACACAGCCAGGTTTAGAAGGGGGTAACCCATTATATACCCCCATTTGTATACCTAAGGGGGGGGGAACCGATCTACTACAATCATCCTTTAAATCTACTTAAAAAAAGTTGGAAACCGATATATTGCTTCCCTTAATCGACGTAGTTAAGGGGTAACCGATATACTACTTCCCTTAATCTACGAAGTTAAGGGGAAACCGATATATTACTTCCCTTAATCTACGAAGTTAAGGGGTAACCGATATACTACTTCCCTTAATCTACGAAGTTAAGGGATAACCGATATATTACCTCCCTTAATCTACGAAGTTAAGGGATAACCGATATACTACTTCCCTTAATCTACGAAGTTAAGGGATAACCGATATATTACTTCCCTTAATCTACGAAGTTAAGGGGTAACCGATAATAGATAACCGATTTAAGACCATCGTCCACTTAATGCACTCAAAGGGGCAGCGAATACCATACACAACCCCCCCCCCCTTAATCCACGGACCTAAGGGGGAGAAACACGTTACTCTCTCCCCCCCATTTAGTGTTCGTTACCCCTCCCCCTTAGTGGTAACCGAACCAATACTATTCAACCCCTTTACCCTTACATGCTAAATACCGCACAGACACATACACACACGCACACACACACACACACACACACACACACACACACACACACACACACACACACATACATACACAGACACACACACACATACACACACACACACACACACACACACACACACACAACTGAGGCGGAGGGGCCTCGTCCTCGCTTGAGCTATAAGAGAGTGAGTGGATCATGATATTTACGCACCACAGAAAATGGTTAATGGTCAGGAGGAAGGCAGATGGCAGCCAGGGTCGGGTATTTCTAGCATTTGGCGTGGTGGGAGGGGAGATATACTGCCCTTGTGACGGTATGGTTCACCAGGGAGGGGGGGGGTGTACACACACACACACACACACACACACACACACACACGCGGGGGGGTCTGTCTCGCGTGAGAGACAATGGAGTTCATGTTATGTCATTGGGGTGGGAGGGGAGGATTAGATGGCTCGTGTGTGTGTGTGTGTGTGTGTGTGTGTGTGTGTGTGTGTGTGTATGTATGTATGTGTGTGTGTAAGTGTGTGTGTGTGTATGTATGTGTGTGTGTAAGTGTGTGTGTGTATGTATGTGTGTGTGTAAGTGTGTGTGTGTGTATGTATGTGTGTGTAAGTGTGTGTGTGTGTATGTATGTGTGTGTGTAAGTGTGTGTGTGTGTATGTATGTGTGTGTGTGTGTGTGTGTGTGTGTGTGTGTGTGTGTGTGTGTGTGTGTGTGTGTGTGATGATGACCCACTCCACTAACACCTCTCACTCTAACTCTCTCACCACTTCCCCTCTCCGTAAACTAACCTGCTAAAGACAGTATTTTCCTCTCTCTCTCTCTCTCTCTCTCTCTCTCTCTCTCTCTCTCTCTCTCTCTCTCTCTCTCTCTCAAGGGCAGGCAGGTAGGTAGGTGCCCCCTTCTCTCTCTCTCTCTCTCTCTCTCTCTCTCTCTCTCTCTCTCTCTCGTCTTGCCCCCTTTGCTGAACTCCGTTGCCCGCCTGGGTGGTGACGGCCGGCTAAGTGGAGCGTGTACTACGTCAGTAGGATTACGTACCCCTTTCCCTCAACGGACCGACGCCATCACTGTGGAGTCTCCAACAACACCTGCGTCCTCCACCATCAACGTATGGAGTCTCCAACAACACCTGTGTTCTCCATCATGAACGTATGGAGTCTCCAACAGCACCACTGTCATCCACCATGACCGTATGCTATCTCCAACAATACCTGTGTTCTCCATCATGAACGTACGGAGTCTCCAACAATACCTGTGTTCTCCATCATGAACGTATGGAGTCTCCAACAACACCTGTGTTCTCCACCATGAACGTATGGAGTCTCCAACAATACCTGTGTTCTCCATCATGGACGAATGGAGTCTCCAACAATACCTGTGTTCTCCATCATGAACGTATGGAGTCTCCAACAATACCTGTGTCCCCCCACCATGAACTTATGGAGTCTCCAACAACACCACTGTCTTCCACCATGACCGTATGCAATCTCCAACAATACTGTGTTCTCCATCATGAAACCTGCTTCTCCAACAACAACCCCTGTTCCTCCACCATTCAACATATACATCTCCAACAACACCATAACCTCCTCCGTTTCCCCCACCATCCACGATGGCGTCTCCGTGTACGCCCCCCTCACCCCCCGACCACATCCCCATCACCATCACAATCATCACCTTAAAAAATAAATAAATAAATAAATAAATAAATAAATAAAAATAAAAATTCTAATATCGCTTTTATTTCGCTGCTTCTCGTAAGAGGAAGCAACTACATTGCTTCACTAAAAAAAAAAATATAAAAAATAAAAAAAAAAAAGGAAGCAACTACATTTCTTCACTAAAAAAAATATAAAAAATAAATAAATAAAAAAACCCACGCCATCTGCTTCATCAACACGTACTTCCACCCATCGTAAAACTCCCATGTCTTCTTTTTTTCCCCCATCATCTTCTATACTAAAGTTTCCTGCGTGAAGTTATGCTGAAGGAAAACCTCCCTAATTGGAAAAGGTGAGGCGGGGAAATGAGGATGTCCGGGTCACACGTCTATCTTCCTCCAAGGTGGGATAATTTAATGAGCTTATTCTAAAAGGCATTGAAGTTCTGAAGCGGTGGGATATATACATATATATATATATATATATATATATATATATATATATATATATATATATATATATATATATACCTAACGAGCCTAGATATCAAACTGAACAGATTATAAAGTGAATTATTAACCCTACTTTTCCGCGCGGCAGCACTAAAATGGACAGACCCCCCCTATATCACAAAAACCACATATATACTTTTCAACATGTACGTTAACGTTAGCTTTACCCTCGCTATAACGAACACCCATAACCACCAGAACTACAACAACCAAAGATGGGATTGTAATCTCGTGTCTTCCGCGTGTAACAGAAGACACTAAACCCATACCTGACACTTGGGATGATAAGGGGATGATAAGGGGATGATAAAGGGGATGATAAGGGGATGATAAAGTGGATGGATGGTGTTATCACTATCAGATACGATACAATCCCAGGGATGGGATAGGGGGACGCTGTACTAACCACACTACACTAAACCCATACCTGACACTTGGGATGATAAGGGGATGATAAGGGGATGATAAAGGGGATGATAAGGGGATGATAAGTGTTATCACTATCAGATACGATACAATCCCAGGGATGGGATAGGGGGGACGCTGTACTAACCACACTACACTAAACCCATACACCTGACACTTGGGATGATAAGGGGATGATAAGGGGATGATAAAGGGGATGATAAGTGTTATCACTATCAGATACGATACAATCCCAGGGATGGGATAGGGGGACGCTGTACTATCCACACTACACTAAACCCATACCTGACACTTGGGATGATAAGGGGATGATAAAGGGGATGATAAGGGGATGATAAGTGTTATCACTATCAGATACGATACAATCCCAGGGATGGGATAGGGGGGACGCTGTACTATCCATCTCTGGCCCAACACACACACACACACACAAAGCGACCTTGTCAAACTCGGCCGACAGAACGAACAGACAGAGAGATCAAAGATGTGTGTGTGTGTGTGTGTGTGTGTGTGTGTGGAGGGGGGGGGAGGAGGTGGAATGGGGGTAGTTAAGATTGGCCATTAAGGGGAAAGGGGGGGGGGTGGAGGGGGTGACAGTGGAGACTTAACGCCGAGCGATCAACAACCTTCATTAACAACCACTGACCTAATTGCGGGTGTTAAAGGGTCCGGGGCTTGTCACTGTCATGGCTCGTGATGGTGGTACGGTGCCAACATCTACTACAACATACGCTGCCTGACAACATCTACAACAACATACGCTGGCTGCCAACATCTACAACGAGACACATATGGGTGTCTCTCTCTTATCTCCACTATCTTATCTGGAGTTGACGGATATCGAATACCAAGGCCTGGTAAAGGTGGAAAAGGGGGAAGGGGTTGGGCAGGAGGGAGTGGAAAAGAAAGAAAAGAAAAGAAAAAAAAATAATGGTTCTAAAAACTTTTTTTTTGAGGGGGGGGTTAGGAGGTAAAGCCCCCCCAACCCCCCCATCCCCTTTACCCACAGCTCAGGGTCGAGCTGCCAGAGGGGGAGGGGGAAAAGGAGGGGGAAAGAGGGGAGGGGCGGGGTTGTTTGTATTTACCGTGTCCCTGGGTCGTTTACATGATCATTACCACTAGGGTGCTAGGGAGAGGGGAGGGGAAGGGCAGGCGGCGAGGGGATGGGGAGGGGAAAGGAGGGGTTCGAACCCGGCCTTGTTAACGGGCGAGAGGCGCGTTACACACACACACACACACACACACACACACAAAAGCAGGGATAGAAAAAAAAATGCCTACTTGAGAATAAACATCTAATAAGCTAAATGGCATCAAAACGCCAGTTCAACTCAGACGTTTAAATATTAAGAAAAAAGAAAAAAATATTCTTTCTTCTATCCCTGAGTCTTGTACAACTGTGTATCATTTCATGTTTCCCTCGGCTCACTCCCGGTATGTCGTTTTTAGCCAAATACTCGCAGTTCATGAAACGAAAAAAAAAAGGGAGAAAATAATCTTTTTTCCAAGCATATAATACAGCGCTGGTGGCTGATTCATGTGAGAAACTGCAGAAGCTGGTGACTGAGTTTGGTAAAGTGTGTGGAAGAAGAAAGTTGAGAGTAAATGTGAATAAGAGCAAGGTTATTAGGTACAGTAGGGGTGAGGGTCAAGTCAATTGGGAGGTGAGTTTGAATGGAGAAAAACTGGAGGAAGTGAAGTGTTTTAGATATCTGGGAGTGGATCTGTCAGCGGATGGAACCATGGAAGCGGAAGTGGATCATAGGGTGGGGGAGGGGGCGAAAATTTTGGGAGCCTTGAAAAATGTGTGGAAGTCGAGAACACTATCTCGGAAAGCAAAAATGGGTATGTTTGAGGGAATAGTGGTTCCAACAATGTTGTATGGTTGCGAGGCGTGGGCTATGGATAGAGATGTGCGCAGGAGGATGGATGTGCTGGAAATGAGATGTTTGAGGACAATGTGTGGTGTGAGGTGGTTTGATCGAGTAAGTAACGTAAGGGTAAGAGAGATGTGTGGAAATAAAAAGAGCGTGGTTGAGAGAGCAGAAGAGGGTGTTTTGAAATGGTTTGGGCACATGGAGAGAATGAGTGAGGAGAGATTGACCAAGAGGATATATGTGTCGGAGGTGGAGGGAACGAGGAGAAGAGGGAGACCAAATTGGAGGTGGAAAGATGGAGTGAAAAAGATTTTGTGTGATCGGGGCCTGAACATGCAGGAGGGTGAAAGGAGGGCAAGAAATAGAGTGAATTGGAGTCATGTGGTATACAGGGGTTGACGTGCTGTCAGTGGATTGAAGCAAGGCATGTGAAGCGTCTGGGGTAAACCATGGAAAGCTGTGTAGGTATGTATATTTGCGTGTGTGGACGTGTGTATGTACATGTGTATGGTGGGGGGGGGGGTTGGGCCATTTCTTTCGTCTGTTTCCTTGCGCTACCTCGCAAACGCGGGAGACAGCGACAAAGTATAAAAAAAAAAAAAAAAAAAAAAAAAATAATTAAAACGTACACACACACACACACATACAGATACACATACATACATACACACACACACACACACACACATATATATATATATATATATATATATATATATATATATATATATATATATATGATTATAACACGACAGTGCACTTGGGAACTTATCGTGTTTCATTTCCCCGTGGACTCATACGAATATATACTTGATCACGCGCTCAACTGTGACCATTCCAATATCATATATATATATATATATATATATATATATATATATATATATTCCATAGTATTATAAGCCACCGGCGTAGAGTATGTAAATGAGACCACATTCAATCAACAGGAGTTAATCCAGACCCAACCTTGACCTAGCAGACGACCTGACCTTTAAACCCTGACCCTCTGAGCTGAAAGTATATATATATATATATATATATATATATATATATATATATATATATATATATATATAGCCAGGAAGACATACATCAAGGTTAAAGTTCCGGACGAGGGATTAAAAGTATGCGTCCACTTACTTAATAAAGTGAGCGAGGGGGTAAAAGTAAGGCAAGAATACAGAGAGGTAATCTACTTTTATTTTTTTTTTTTGTAAGTATTTTCTGTATTTTGCTTTTGAGGTCTGCTTTAATGACCTGGTTGGAGAACACAGAGAGGGTTGATCTATTTTCTATAATGTTCTAGCCTAATTAGACACTATAATCGCAGGGTTGGAAAAGAATATATATATATATATATATATATATATATATATATATATATATATATATATATATATATATATATAGGGGAGGGGTGGGTGAAAGCAAAGGGTGGGGGGGGGAAGGGGAAAGGGGAAAGGGGGAGTTATGCACCTCACCTGTACAGAGAGGGAGAGAGAGAGAGAGAGAGAGAGAGAGAGAGAGAGAGAGAGAGAGAGAGAGAGAGAGAGAGAGAGAGAGGAGAGGCGTGGGAGGTGTTAATACACCCGTTGTCTCATCACACTTAGCTGGATACAATATGGCGCGCGTGGAGGGGAGAGAGAGAGTGAGGGGAGAGGGAGAGGGGAGAGGAAGAGGGGAGGGGGGAGGGTAAGCGAGCTTCTGAGAATGGTGGTGTATTTTGTGTTGGGGAGAGGGAGGGAGGGAGGGAGGGGGGGAGGGAGGGGGTGGAGGGAGGGTCGTCCTCGTTATGAGGGGGGTACATCCGCTTGCTGGGAGGGGTACCATCGTTGCTAGGAGGGGTACCATCGTTGCTAGGGGGTGGGGTACCATCGTTGCTGGTGGTAGTGTAGGGGTACCATCGTTGCTAGGGGGGTACCATCGTTGCTAGGGGGTAACATTCGTTGCTAGGGGGGTACCATCGTTGCTAGGGGTGTGTGGGGTACCATCGTTGCTAGGGGGGGGTACCATCGTTCGGGTTGTTGCTAGGGGGGGTACCATCGTTGCTAGGGGGTAACATCGTTTGCTAGGGGGGTACCATCGTGTATGGGGGGTACCATCGTTGCTAGGGGGGTACATCGTTGCTAGGAGGGGGTACCATCGTTGCTAGGGGGGTACCATCGTTGCTGGGGGGTACATCGTTGCTAGGGGAATTGGTACCATCGTTGCTAGGGGGGGTACCATCGTTGCTAGGGGGGTACCATCGTTGCTAGAGGGTGGTACCATCGTTGCTAGGGGGGTAACATCGTTGCTGGGGTACATCGTTGCTAGGGGTACCATCGTTGCTAGGGGGGTACCATCGTTGCTAGGGGGGTACCATCGTTGCTAGGGGGGTACCATCGTTGCTAGGGGGGTACCATCGTTGCTAGGGGGGTACATCGTTGCTAGGGGGGTACCATCGTTGCTAGGGGGGTACCATCGTTGCTAGGGGGGTACCATCGTTGCTAGGGGGGGGTACCATCGTTGCTAGGGGGTTTGGTACATCGTTGCTAGGGGGGTACCATCGTTGCTAGGGGGGTACCATCGTTGCTAGGGGGGTAACATCGTTGCTAGGGGGGGTACCATCGTTGCTAGGGGGGTACCATCGTTGCTAGGGGGGTACCATCGTTGCTAGGGGGGTACCATCGTTGCGAGGGGGGTACCATCGTTGCTAGGGGGTACATCGTTGCTAGGGGGGTACATCGTTGCTAGGGGGTCTGGGGTACCATCGTTGCTAGGGGGGTACCATCGTTGCTAGGGGGGTACCATCGTTACTGTGGGGGGTACCATCGTTGCTAGGGGGGTACCATCGTTGCTAGGGGGGTACCATCGTTACTGTGGGGGGTACCATCGTTGCTAGGGGGGTACCATCGTTGCTAGGGGGTACCATCGTTGCTAGGGGGTAACATTCGTTGCTAGGGGGGTACCATCGTTACTGTGGGGGGTACCATCGTTGCTAGGGGGGTACCATCGTTGCTAGGGGGGTACCATCGTTGCTAGGGGGGTACCATCGTTGCTAGGGGGGTACCATCGTTGCTAGGGGGTAACATTCGTTGCTATGGGGGTACCATCGTTACTGTGGGGGGTACCATCGTTGCTAGGGGGGTACCATCGTTGCTAGGGGGGTACCATCGTTGCTAGGGGGGTAACATTCGTTGCTATGGGGGTACCATCGTTACTCGGGGGGGGTACCATCGTTGCTAGGAGGGGGTACCATCGTTGCTAGGGGGGTACCATCGTTGCTAGGGGGGTACCATCGTTGCTAGGGGGGTACCATCGTTGCTAGGGGGGTACCATCGTTACTCGGGGGGGTACCATCGTTGCTAGGGGGGTACCATCGTTGCTAGGGGGGTACCATCGTTACTCGGGGGGGTACCATCGTTGCTAGGGGGGTACCATCGTTGCTAGGGGGGTACCATCGTTGCTATGGGGGTACCATCGTTGCTATGGGGGGTACCATCGTTACTAGGGGGGTACCATCGTTGCTATGGGGGGTACCATCGTTGCTAGGGGGGTACCATCGTTGCTAGGGGGGTACCATCGTTGCTAGGGGGGTACCATCGTTACTAGGGGGTACCATCGTTGCTATGGGGGGTACCATCGTTACTAGGGGCAGCGAACACGACAATTCAACCCTAGTATACATATGGTAATAATTCATACATATAACATACATATACACATCACATAAAATCGAACAACACATATTTCTAAGAAACACACGTACATACATACCTACAGAAATGCGTATACATACATACATGTCTGAATACACTTGTGCTTTCATACATAGACAGTTATACACATCCGGGAAAGACATAGACACCAATACATATACATATGTAAATACACAGACACAATCTCATATATACAAGAACAAACAAGTAAATATATACACATATCATACATATACATATATAATTACATATAAACATCTTCTACATAGAAATACAGTAACACTCATTCTAAACACATAAACACACAGACAATCAGACATACGTGTATACGTAATAACAAACACACACACACACACACACACACACACACACACACAGACACACACACACACAAAGATTCATTTACACACTATAATGGCCAGCCCTTAGAGACATTATACATCAAAAAAAGGAAATTCTTGAAGGGCATCACATTTCAGAAGACTCTACGCTGTAATCAGGACCCAAGAAGAGCCAAAATACAGTAAGGAATTATCCTACAGATGACCTTAAAAGGCAAGGGAGGGGTTGGTCACTCATAGTCTTAATTACAAAAATTTTCTATAATTTCTAACGACGGGAATTCCAAGATCCTGACTACCTCTATGGTCTATAGTTGCACTTCAATTGCATTCATTATCATCGTGAACAACTCCCAGAGATTCACGGGTGAATAATGATAAATAATCTTCACAATAGCCAAGTCGGCAACTCCAGACACGGAATGTTGCCATCGCGTTGGGTTCGATCATGTGGGAACAATTTATCAATTTCTATTCCTCAGAGACAAACAAGAACCATCATCCAAACAAACTAACATCAATTTCCACAACTAACAAATACTGAGAGACATGTAAAGTCAATCCATCGTCTAACAAAGACAACAACAACAAAAAAATGACCTGAATAATACCGCCACTGACAACTCTCACCGCGAGTGTTGCCATATCAGGAGCGCCTCTTTTATTTTTCTTTTTTAACTCCATCCTAAATGTGAGGGGGGAAAAAATATTCAAATTTACTTTAATCCAAGCGATGGAAAGTTTATTCCTCCGGGGGGGGGGGGGAATATTATCCCAGGCTATGTTTTCCGTGCCATTAAATCCTGAAAAATTATACCGTGGAGGAGGGTAAGAAAAATAAATTAGATTAGAACAGTTCCTGCCTCGTAACCTGGTTCATTCTGAAAAATCTTAAATTCCGCAGGAATCCCGTTTTCTTTCGAGCAATTAGGCATCCCAGATTTTTTTTTAGGTATTTTCTTCTTTTTTTTTTAATTTTCGACGGAGCGGAAAATTAAAGCTTGAAACACACACACTTAATCAGAGCAAAAGTAAATGATATATATATATATATATATATATATATATATATATATATATATATATATATATATATATATATATATATATATATATATATATATATATATATATATATATATTCCTATGAGTCCACGGGGGAAAATGAAACACGAAAAGTTCCCAAGTGCACTTTCGTGCAATAATCACATCATCAGGGGAGACACAAGAGAGAAATATAACAGTCAGTTGATATACATCGAAGAGACGAAGCTAGGACACCATTTGGTAAACATGTGATATATATACCTGATCGCCGTTTCCCGCCGCTTGATGTGGAGCACTTAAATCAACATTCAGAAGGAAGGTTTAAAATCTATGCTAAATTGGTTAACTTGTGGGTGATTCTCACCCACTCCCCCCCATCCCCCATCAATCCCCCACGTCTTCCTATCTACCCCTTCGTTATCTACCTCTCGACCTCAGCATCTACCTCTCCCAATCCCTTCTCCCATTCCAATCCAAACTCATGGGAATATACCAATTACAAATACCTTTATCAAAGAAATATAACCAATTTTGAAACACAATCTTGGGAAATACTTCCATTACTGAGTCTCAATCATCACGGGAATATTCCCAATCCCATCTAATCACAAGGAATATTCCCATCAAAGCACGGGAATATTCCCAATCCCATCTAATCACAAGGAATATTCCCATCAAAGCACGGGAATATTCCCAATCCCATCTCATCACACGGAATATTCCCATCAAAGCACGGGAATATTCCCAATCCCATCTCATCACACGGAATATTCCCATCAAAGCACGGTAATATTCCCAATCCGATCTAATCACAAGGAATATTCCCATCAAAGCACGGGAATATTCCCAATCCCATCTCATCACAAGGAATATTCCCATCAAAGCACGGGAATATTCCCAATCCCATCTCATCACAAGGAATATTCCCATCAAAGCACGGGAATATTCCCAATCCCATCTCATCACAAGGAATATTCCCATCAAAGCACGGGAATATTCCCAATCCGATCTAGTCACAAGGAATATTCCCATCAAAGCACGGGAATATTCCCAATCCCATCTCATCACACGGAATATTCCCATCAAAGCACGGGAATATTCCCAATCCCATCTCATCACAAGGAATATTCCCATCAAAGCACGGGAATATTCCCAATCCCACCTCATCACAAGGAATATTCCCATCAAAGCACGGGAATATTCCCAATCCCATCTAATCACAAGGAATATTCCCATCAAAGCACGGGAATATTCCCAATCCCATCTCATCACAAGGAATATTCCCAATCCCATCTCATCACAAGGAATATTCCTATCAAAGCACGGGAATATTCCCAATCTCATCTCATCACACGGAATATTCCCATCAAAGCACGGGAATATTCCCAATCCCATCTCATCACAAGGAATATTCCCATCAAAGCACGGGAATATTCCCAATCCCATCTAATCACACGGAATATTCCCATCAAAGCACGGGAATATTCCCAATCCCATCTAATCACAAGGAATATTCCCATCAAAGCACGGGAATATTCCCATTCCCATCTACTCACAAGGAATATTCCCATCAAAGCACGGGAATATTCCCATTCCCATCTACTCACAAGGAATATTCCCAGTATTCCCCCGGGGCACTCACTTGTGGGGGCTGGATTTATCGAGGACCTTCAGTTTTTGGCCAGCCACCACGACGAGACCCTCCGTGTCCTCTGGCGTGTAGTCCTCCCTCACGACGTAGGTGGCTGTGGTGGCTGTGGTGATGGTGGCTGTGGCGGGCGGTGGTGAAGGGGGAGCGGTTGGTGGGGCTGCGGTAAGAGCCTTCTGTTCCTCTTCTTGCTGCGTGGAGTGGACGGGGGTGAGGGAGAAATAGATACAAGAACGTTAGAAACTGAGAAATGTTTGATAATAGAAGTGTGGGTGAGGGAGAAATAGATACAAGAACGTTAGAAACCGAGAAATGTTTGATAATAGAAGTGTGGGTGGGGAGAAATAGATAAAAAGAACGTTAGAAACCGAGAAATGTTTGATAATAGAAGTGTGGGTGGGGAGAAATAGATACAAGAACGTTAGAAACCGAGAAATGTTTGATAATAGAAGTGTGGGCGTGTGGGGGAGAGAGGAGGGGTAAAATATATGGAAATAAATGTTGTTCGAAAACGGGAAGTGGGGAGGGAAATGATTGATCGAAAACGGGAAGTGGGGAGGGAAATGAGGGTTCGAAAATGGGAAGTTGGGAGGGAAATGAGGGTTCGAAAATGGGAAGTTGGGAGGGAAATGATTGATTGAAAACGGGAAGTTGGAGGGGAAATGATTGTTCGAAAACGGGAAGTGGGAGGGAAATATCTGTTCAAAAACGGGAAGTGGGGAGGGAAATGAGGGTTCGAAAATGGGAAGTTGGGAGGGAAATGATTGATCGAAAACGGGAAGTGGGGAGGGAAATGATTGATCGAAAACGGGAAGTGGGGAGGGAAATGAGGGTTCGAAAATGGGAAGTTGGGAGGGAAATGATTGATCGAAAACGGGAAGTGGGGAGGGAAATGATTGATCGAAAACGGGAAGTGGGGAGGGAAATGAGGGTTCGAAAATGGGAAGTTGGGAGGGAAATGATTGATCGAAAACGGGAAGTGGGGAGGGAAATGAGGGTTCGAAAATGGGAAGTTGGGAGGGAAATGATTGATCGAAAACGGGAAGTGGGGAGGGAAATGAGGGTTCGAAAATGGGAAGTTGGGAGGGAAATGATTGATCGAAAACGGGAAGTGGGGAGGGAAATGAGGGTTCGAAAATGGGAAGTTGGGAGGGAAATGATTGATCGAAAACGGGAAGTGGGGAGGGAAATGATTGATCGAAAACGGGAAGTGGGGAGGGAAATGAGGGTTCGAAAATGGGAAGTTGGGAGGGAAATGATTGATCGAAAACGGGAAGTGGGGAGGGAAATGAGGGTTCGAAAATGGGAAGTTGGGAGGGAAATGAGGGTTCGAAAATGGGAAGTTGGGAGGGAAATGATTGATCGAAAACGGGAAGTGGGGAGGGAAATGAGGGTTCGAAAATGGGAAGTTGGGAGGGAAATGATTGATCGAAAACGGGAAGTGGGGAGGGAAATGAGGGTTCGAAAATGGGAAGTTGGGAGGGAAATGAGGGTTCGAAAATGGGAAGTTGGGAGGGAAATGATTGATCGAAAACGGGAAGTGGGGAGGGAAATGATTGATCGAAAACGGGAAGTGGGGAGGGAAATGAGGGTTCGAAAATGGGAAGTTGGGAGGGAAATGATTGATCGAAAACGGGAAGTGGGGAGGGAAATGAGGGTTCGAAAATGGGAAGTTGGGAGGGAAATGATTGATCGAAAACGGGAAGTGGGGAGGGAAATGAGGGTTCGAAAATGGGAAGTTGGGAGGGAAATGATTGATCGAAAACGGGAAGTGGGGAGGGAAATGAGGGTTCGAAAATGGGAAGTTGGGAGGGAAATGATTGATCGAAAACGGGAAGTGGGGAGGGAAATGATTGATCGAAAACGGGAAGTGGGGAGGGAAATGATTGATCGAAAACGGGAAGTGGGGAGGGAAATGATTGATCGAAAACGGGAAGTGGGGAGGGAAATGATTGATCGAAAACGGGAAGTGGGGAGGGAAATGAGGGTTCGAAAATGGGAAGTTGGGAGGGAAATGAGGGTTCGAAAATGGGAAGTTGGGAGGGAAATGATTGATCGAAAACGGGAAGTGGGGAGGGAAATGAGGGTTCGAAAATGGGAAGTTGGGAGGGAAATGATTGATCGAAAACGGGAAGTGGGGAGGGAAATGAGGGTTCGAAAATGGGAAGTTGGGAGGGAAATGATTGATCGAAAACGGGAAGTGGGGAGGGAAATGAGGGTTCGAAAATGGGAAGTTGGGAGGGAAATGAGGGTTCGAAAATGGGAAGTTGGGAGGGAAATGAGGGTTCGAAAATGGGAAGTTGGGAGGGAAATGATTGATCGAAAACGGGAAGTGGGGAGGGAAATGAGGGTTCGAAAATGGGAAGTTGGGAGGGAAATGATTGTTCGAAAACGGGAAGTGGGGAGGGAAATGAGGGTTCGAAAATGGGAAGTTGGGAGGGAAATGATTGATCGAAAACGGGAAGTGGGGAGGGAAATGAGGGTTCGAAAATGGGAAGTTGGGAGGGAAATGATTGATCGAAAACGGGAAGTGGGGAGGGAAATGAGGGTTCGAAAATGGGAAGTTGGGAGGGAAATGACAGTCCGAAAACGGCAGGTAAAGCCAAAGAACCCGAGATAGAAAACGACAGAAGGAGCTCAGAAAGTTGATGGTCAGAGTTGACGACACGACTACACGACACGGAACCAACATTAGGCAATAAAGAAGGAAAATTGGATCCTCAATTATACGGAAAATTGCTTATTTCAAACCCAAATTACATTCAATTTACTGTAAGTTTTGGGAAACTCAGTGTGAACACATCTTGTTGAAAATGACAGCGATTACAGAAATAAATTGACTATTTGGAGACATCTCCACTCCATAAGCACGACGGCACGACCCTTGAGCACGACGGTACGACCCTGGAGCACGACGGTACGACCCTTGAGCACGACGGTACGACCCTTGAGCACGACGGTACGACCCTGGAGCACGACGGTACGACCCTGGAGCACGACGGTACGATCCTTGAGCACGACGGTATGACCCTTGGGCACGACGGTACGACCCTTGGGTATAATGAGAGTGGCATTTGACCTGACCCTTAACATGAGGTCAAAGGCCAGACTATCATACCTTAGGGTCGTACGGTCGTGCTCAAGGGTCGTACGGTCGTGCTCAAAGGCCGTACCGTCGTGCTCAAAGGCCGTACCGTCGTGCTCAAGGGTCGTACCGTCGTGCTCAAGGGTCGTACCGTCGTGCTCAAAGGCCGTACCGTCGTGCTCAAGGGTCATACCATCGTGCTCAAGGGTCGTACCGTCTTGCTCAAAGGCCGTACCGTCGTGCTCAAAGGCCGTACCGTCGTGCTCAAGGGTCATACCATCGTGCTCAAGGGTCATACCATCGTGCTCAAGGGTCATACCATCGTGCTCAAGGGTCATACCATCGTGCTCAAGGGTCATACCATCGTGCTCAAGGGTCATACCATCGTGCTCAAGGGTCATACCATCGTGCTCAAGGGTCATACCATCGTGCTCAAGGGTCATACCATCGTGCTCAAGGGTCATACCATCGTGCTCAAGGGTCATACCATCGTGCTCAAGGGTCATACCATCGTGCTCAAGGGTCGTACGGTCGTGCTCAAAGGCCGTACCGTCGTGCTCAAAGGCCGTACCGTCGTGCTCAAAGGCCGTACCGTCGTGCTCAAAGGCCGTACCGTCGTGCTCAAAGGCCGTACCGTCGTGCTCAAAGGCCGTACCGTCGTGCTCAAAGGCCGTACCGTCGTGCTCAAAGGCCGTACCGTCGTGCTCAAAGGCCGTACCGTCGTGCTCAAAGGCCGTACCGTCGTGCTCAAAGGCCGTACCGTCGTGCTCAAGGGTCATACCATCGTGCTCAAGGGTCATACCATCGTGCTCAAGGGTCGTACGGTCGTGCTCAAAGGCCGTACCGTCGTGCTCAAAGGCCGTACCGTCGTGCTCAAAGGCCGTACCGTCGTGCTCAAAGGCCGTACCGTCGTGCTCAAGGGTCATACCATCGTGCTCAAGGGTCATACCATCGTGCTCAAGGGTCATACCATCGTGCTCAAGGGTCGTACGGTCGTGCTCAAAGGCCGTACCGTCGTGCTCAAGGGTCATACCATCGTGCTCAAGGGTCATACCATCGTGCTCAAGGGTCATACCATCGTGCTCAAGGGTCATACCATCGTGCTCAAGGGTCATACCATCGTGCTCAAGGGTCATACCATCGTGCTCAAGGGTCATACCATCGTGCTCAAGGGTCATACCATCGTGCTCAAGGGTCATACCATCGTGCTCAAGGGTCATACCATCGTGCTCAAGGGTCATACCATCGTGCTCAAGGGTCATACCATCGTGCTCAAGGGTCATACCATCGTGCTCAAGGGTCATACCATCGTGCTCAAGGGTCATACCATCGTGCTCAAGGGTCATACCATCGTGCTCAAGGGTCATACCATCGTGCTCAAGGGTCATACCATCGTGCTCAAGGGTCATACCATCGTGCTCAAGGGTCATACCATCGTGCTCAAGGGTCATACCATCGTGCTCAAGGGTCATACCATCGTGCTCAAGGGTCATACCATCGTGCTCAAGGGTCATACCATCGTGCTCAAGGGTCATACCATCGTGCTCAAGGGTCATACCATCGTGCTCAAGGGTCGTACGGTCGTGCTCAAAGGCCGTACCGTCGTGCTCAAAGGCCGTACCGTCGTGCTCAAAGGCCGTACCGTCGTGCTCAAAGGCCGTACCGTCGTGCTCAAAGGCCGTACCGTCGTGCTCAAAGGCCGTACCGTCGTGCTCAAAGGCCGTACCGTCGTGCTCAAAGGCCGTACCGTCGTGCTCAAAGGCCGTACCGTCGTGCTCAAAGGCCGTACCGTCGTGCTCAAAGGCCGTACCGTCGTGCTCAAGGGTCATACCATCGTGCTCAAGGGTCATACCATCGTGCTCAAGGGTCGTACCGTCGTGTTCAAGGGTCGCACCGTCGTGCTCAAAGGCCGTACCGTCGTGCTCAAAGGCCGTACCGTCGTGCTCAAAGGCCGTACCGTCGTGCTCAAAGGCCGTACCGTCGTGCTCAAAGGCCGTACCGTCGTGCTCAAAGGCCGTACCGTCGTGCTCAAAGGCCGTACCGTCGTGCTCAAAGGCCGTACCGTCGTGCTCAAAGGCCGTACCGTCGTGCTCAAAGGCCGTACCGTCGTGCTCAAAGGCCGTACCGTCGTGCTCAAAGGCCGTACCGTCGTGCTCAAAGGCCGTACCGTCGTGCTCAAAGGCCGTACCGTCGTGCTCAAAGGCCGTACCGTCGTGCTCAAAGGCCGTACCGTCGTGCTCAAGGGTCATACCATCGTGCTCAAGGGTCATACCATCGTGCTCAAGGGTCATACCATCGTGCTCAAGGGTCGTACCGTCGTGTTCAAGGGTCGCACCGTCGTGCTCAAAGGCCGTACCGTCGTGCTCAAAGGCCGTACCGTCGTGCTCAAAGGCCGTACCGTCGTGCTCAAGGGTCATACCATCGTGCTCAAGGGTCATACCATCGTGCTCAAGGGTCATACCATCGTGCTCAAGGGTCATACCATCGTGCTCAAGGGTCATACCATCGTGCTCAAGGGTCATACCATCGTGCTCAAGGGTCATACCATCGTGCTCAAGGGTCGTACCGTCGTGTTCAAGGGTCGCACCGTCGTGCTCAAAGGCCGTACCGTCGTGCTCAAAGGCCGTACCGTCGTGCTCAAAGGCCGTACCGTCGTGCTCAAAGGCCGTACCGTCGTGCTCAAAGGCCGTACCGTCGTGCTCAAAGGCCGTACCGTCGTGCTCAAAGGCCGTACCGTCGTGCTCAAAGGCCGTACCGTCGTGCTCAAGGGTCATACCATCGTGCTCAAGGGTCATACCATCGTGCTCAAGGGTCATACCATCGTGCTCAAGGGTCGTACGGTCGTGCTCAAAGGCCGTACCGTCGTGCTCAAAGGCCGTACCGTCGTGCTCAAAGGCCGTACCGTCGTGCTCAAAGGCCGTACCGTCGTGCTCAAAGGCCGTACCGTCGTGCTCAAAGGCCGTACCGTCGTGCTCAAAGGCCGTACCGTCGTGCTCAAAGGCCGTACCGTCGTGCTCAAAGGCCGTACCGTCGTGCTCAAAGGCCGTACCGTCGTGCTCAAAGGCCGTACCGTCGTGCTCAAAGGCCGTACCGTCGTGCTCAAAGGCCGTACCGTCGTGCTCAAGGGTCATACCATCGTGCTCAAGGGTCATACCATCGTGCTCAAGGGTCATACCATCGTGCTCAAGGGTCATACCATCGTGCTCAAGGGTCATACCATCGTGCTCAAGGGTCATACCATCGTGCTCAAGGGTCATACCATCGTGCTCAAGGGTCATACCATCGTGCTCAAGGGTCATACCATCGTGCTCAAGGGTCATACCATCGTGCTCAAGGGTCATACCATCGTGCTCAAGGGTCATACCATCGTGCTCAAGGGTCATACCATCGTGCTCAAGGGTCATACCATCGTGCTCAAGGGTCATACCATCGTGCTCAAGGGTCATACCATCGTGCTCAAGGGTCATACCATCGTGCTCAAGGGTCATACCATCGTGCTCAAGGGTCATACCATCGTGCTCAAGGGTCGTACGGTCGTGCTCAAAGGCCGTACCGTCGTGCTCAAAGGCCGTACCGTCGTGCTCAAAGGCCGTACCGTCGTGCTCAAAGGCCGTACCGTCGTGCTCAAAGGCCGTACCGTCGTGCTCAAAGGCCGTACCGTCGTGCTCAAAGGCCGTACCGTCGTGCTCAAAGGCCGTACCGTCGTGCTCAAAGGCCGTACCGTCGTGCTCAAAGGCCGTACCGTCGTGCTCAAAGGCCGTACCGTCGTGCTCAAAGGCCGTACCGTCGTGCTCAAAGGCCGTACCGTCGTGCTCAAGGGTCATACCATCGTGCTCAAGGGTCATACCATCGTGCTCAAGGGTCATACCATCGTGCTCAAGGGTCATACCATCGTGCTCAAGGGTCATACCATCGTGCTCAAGGGTCATACCATCGTGCTCAAGGGTCATACCATCGTGCTCAAGGGTCATACCATCGTGCTCAAGGGTCATACCATCGTGCTCAAGGGTCATACCATCGTGCTCAAGGGTCATACCATCGTGCTCAAGGGTCATACCATCGTGCTCAAGGGTCGTACGGTCGTGCTCAAAGGCCGTACCGTCGTGCTCAAAGGCCGTACCGTCGTGCTCAAAGGCCGTACCGTCGTGCTCAAAGGCCGTACCGTCGTGCTCAAAGGCCGTACCGTCGTGCTCAAAGGCCGTACCGTCGTGCTCAAAGGCCGTACCGTCGTGCTCAAAGGCCGTACCGTCGTGCTCAAGGGTCATACCATCGTGCTCAAGGGTCATACCATCGTGCTCAAGGGTCATACCATCGTGCTCAAGGGTCATACCATCGTGCTCAAGGGTCATACCATCGTGCTCAAGGGTCGTACGGTCGTGCTCAAAGGCCGTACCGTCGTGCTCAAAGGCCGTACCGTCGTGCTCAAAGGCCGTACCGTCGTGCTCAAAGGCCGTACCGTCGTGCTCAAAGGCCGTACCGTCGTGCTCAAAGGCCGTACCGTCGTGCTCAAAGGCCGTACCGTCGTGCTCAAAGGCCGTACCGTCGTGCTCAAAGGCCGTACCGTCGTGCTCAAAGGCCGTACCGTCGTGCTCAAAGGCCGTACCGTCGTGCTCAAAGGCCGTACCGTCGTGCTCAAAGGCCGTACCGTCGTGCTCAAAGGCCGTACCGTCGTGCTCAAGGGTCGTACCGTCGTGTTCAAGGGTCGCACCGTCGTGCTCAAAGGCCGTACCGTCGTGCTCAAAGGCCGTACCGTCGTGCTCAAAGGCCGTACCGTCGTGCTCAAGGGTCGTACGGTCGTGCTCAAGGGTCATACCATCGTGCTCAAGGGTCATACCATCGTGCTCAAGGGTCATACCATCGTGCTCAAGGGTCATACCATCGTGCTCAAGGGTCGTACGGTCGTGCTCAAGGGTCGTACGGTCGTGCTCAAGGGTCGTACCGTCGTGTTCAAGGGTCGCACCGTCGTGCTCAAAGGCCGTACCGTCGTGCTCAAAGGCCGTACCGTCGTGCTCAAGGGTCGTACGGTCGTGCTCAAAGGCCGTACCGTCGTGCTCAAAGGCCGTACCGTCGTGCTCAAAGGCCGTACCGTCGTGCTCAAAGGCCGTACCGTCGTGCTCAAAGGCCGTACCGTCGTGCTCAAAGGCCGTACCGTCGTGCTCAAAGGCCGTACCGTCGTGCTCAAAGGCCGTACCGTCGTGCTCAAAGGCCGTACCGTCGTGCTCAAAGGCCGTACCGTCGTGCTCAAAGGCCGTACCGTCGTGCTCAAAGGCCGTACCGTCGTGCTCAAAGGCCGTACCGTCGTGCTCAAGGGTCATACCATCGTGCTCAAGGGTCATACCATCGTGCTCAAGGGTCGTACCGTCGTGTTCAAGGGTCGCACCGTCGTGCTCAAAGGCCGTACCGTCGTGCTCAAAGGCCGTACCGTCGTGCTCAAAGGCCGTACCGTCGTGCTCAAAGGCCGTACCGTCGTGCTCAAAGGCCGTACCGTCGTGCTCAAAGGCCGTACCGTCGTGCTCAAAGGCCGTACCGTCGTGCTCAAAGGCCGTACCGTCGTGCTCAAGGGTCGTACGGTCGTGCTCAAAGGCCGTACCGTCGTGCTCAAGGGTCGTACGGTCGTGCTCAAAGGCCGTACCGTCGTGCTCAAAGGCCGTACCGTCGTGCTCAAAGGCCGTACCGTCGTGCTCAAAGGCCGTACCGTCGTGCTCAAAGGCCGTACCGTCGTGCTCAAAGGCCGTACCGTCGTGCTCAAAGGCCGTACCGTCGTGCTCAAAGGCCGTACCGTCGTGCTCAAAGGCCGTACCGTCGTGCTCAAAGGCCGTACCGTCGTGCTCAAAGGCCGTACCGTCGTGCTCAAAGGCCGTACCGTCGTGCTCAAAGGCCGTACCGTCGTGCTCAAAGGCCGTACCGTCGTGCTCAAAGGCCGTACCGTCGTGCTCAAAGGCCGTACCGTCGTGCTCAAAGGCCGTACCGTCGTGCTCAAAGGCCGTACCGTCGTGCTCAAAGGCCGTACCGTCGTGCTCAAAGGCCGTACCGTCGTGCTCAAAGGCCGTACCGTCGTGCTCAAAGGCCGTACCGTCGTGCTCAAAGGCCGTACCGTCGTGCTCAAAGGCCGTACCGTCGTGCTCAAAGGCCGTACCGTCGTGCTCAAAGGCCGTACCGTCGTGCTCAAAGGCCGTACCGTCGTGCTCAAAGGCCGTACCGTCGTGCTCAAAGGCCGTACCGTCGTGCTCAAAGGCCGTACCGTCGTGCTCAAAGGCCGTACCGTCGTGCTCAAAGGCCGTACCGTCGTGCTCAAAGGCCGTACCGTCGTGCTCAAAGGCCGTACCGTCGTGCTCAAAGGCCGTACCGTCGTGCTCAAAGGCCGTACCGTCGTGCTCAAAGGCCGTACCGTCGTGCTCAAAGGCCGTACCGTCGTGCTCAAAGGCCGTACCGTCGTGCTCAAAGGCCGTACCGTCGTGCTCAAAGGCCGTACCGTCGTGCTCAAAGGCCGTACCGTCGTGCTCAAAGGCCGTACCGTCGTGCTCAAAGGCCGTACCGTCGTGCTCAAAGGCCGTACCGTCGTGCTCAAAGGCCGTACCGTCGTGCTCAAAGGCCGTACCGTCGTGCTCAAAGGCCGTACCGTCGTGCTCAAAGGCCGTACCGTCGTGCTCAAAGGCCGTACCGTCGTGCTCAAAGGCCGTACCGTCGTGCTCAAAGGCCGTACCGTCGTGCTCAAAGGCCGTACCGTCGTGCTCAAAGGCCGTACCGTCGTGCTCAAAGGCCGTACCGTCGTGCTCAAAGGCCGTACCGTCGTGCTCAAAGGCCGTACCGTCGTGCTCAAAGGCCGTACCGTCGTGCTCAAAGGCCGTACCGTCGTGCTCAAGGGTCGTACGGTCGTGCTCAAGGGTCGTACCGTCGTGTTCAAGGGTCGCACCGTCGTGCTCAAAGGCCGTACCGTCGTGCTCAAAGGCCGTACCGTCGTGCTCAAAGGCCGTACCGTCGTGCTCAAGGGTCATACCATCGTGCTCAAGGGTCGTACGGTCGTGCTCAAAGGCCGTACCGTCGTGCTCAAAGGCCGTACCGTCGTGCTCAAAGGCCGTACCGTCGTGCTCAAAGGCCGTACCGTCGTGCTCAAGGGTCATACCATCGTGCTCAAGGGTCATACCATCGTGCTCAAGGGTCATACCATCGTGCTCAAGGGTCGTACCGTCGTGTTCAAGGGTCATACCATCGTGCTCAAGGGTCATACCATCGTGCTCAAGGGTCGTACCGTCGTGTTCAAGGGTCGCACCGTCGTGCTCAAAGGCCGTACCGTCGTGCTCAAGGGTCATACCATCGTGCTCAAGGGTCATACCATCGTGCTCAAGGGTCGTACGGTCGTGCTCAAAGGCCGTACCGTCGTGCTCAAAGGCCGTACCGTCGTGCTCAAAGGCCGTACCGTCGTGCTCAAAGGCCGTACCGTCGTGCTCAAAGGCCGTACCGTCGTGCTCAAAGGCCGTACCGTCGTGCTCAAAGGCCGTACCGTCGTGCTCAAAGGCCGTACCGTCGTGCTCAAAGGCCGTACCGTCGTGCTCAAAGGCCGTACCGTCGTGCTCAAAGGCCGTACCGTCGTGCTCAAAGGCCGTACCGTCGTGCTCAAGGGTCATACCATCGTGCTCAAGGGTCATACCATCGTGCTCAAGGGTCATACCATCGTGCTCAAGGGTCATACCATCGTGCTCAAGGGTCATACCATCGTGCTCAAGGGTCATACCATCGTGCTCAAGGGTCGTACGGTCGTGCTCAAGGGTCATACCATCGTGCTCAAGGGTCATACCATCGTGCTCAAGGGTCATACCATCGTGCTCAAGGGTCGTACCGTCGTGTTCAAGGGTCGCACCGTCGTGCTCAAAGGCCGTACCGTCGTGCTCAAAGGCCGTACCGTCGTGCTCAAGGGTCATACCATCGTGCTCAAGGGTCATACCATCGTGCTCAAGGGTCGTACGGTCGTGCTCAAAGGCCGTACCGTCGTGCTCAAAGGCCGTACCGTCGTGCTCAAAGGCCGTACCGTCGTGCTCAAAGGCCGTACCGTCGTGCTCAAAGGCCGTACCGTCGTGCTCAAAGGCCGTACCGTCGTGCTCAAAGGCCGTACCGTCGTGCTCAAAGGCCGTACCGTCGTGCTCAAAGGCCGTACCGTCGTGCTCAAAGGCCGTACCGTCGTGCTCAAGGGCCGTACCGTCGTGCTCAAAGGCCGTACCGTCGTGCTCAAAGGCCGTACCGTCGTGCTCAAAGGCCGTACCGTCGTGCTCAAAGGCCGTACCGTCGTGCTCAAAGGCCGTACCGTCGTGCTCAAAGGCCGTACCGTCGTGCTCAAAGGCCGTACCGTCGTGCTCAAAGGCCGTACCGTCGTGCTCAAAGGCCGTACCGTCGTGCTCAAAGGCCGTACCGTCGTGCTCAAAGGCCGTACCGTCGTGCTCAAAGGCCGTACCGTCGTGCTCAAAGGCCGTACCGTCGTGCTCAAAGGCCGTACCGTCGTGCTCAAAGGCCGTACCGTCGTGCTCAAAGGCCGTACCGTCGTGCTCAAAGGCCGTACCGTCGTGCTCAAAGGCCGTACCGTCGTGCTCAAAGGCCGTACCGTCGTGCTCAAAGGCCGTACCGTCGTGCTCAAAGGCCGTACCGTCGTGCTCAAAGGCCGTACCGTCGTGCTCAAAGGCCGTACCGTCGTGCTCAAGGGTCATACCATCGTGCTCAAGGGTCATACCATCGTGCTCAAGGGTCATACCATCGTGCTCAAGGGTCATACCATCGTGCTCAAGGGTCATACCATCGTGCTCAAGGGTCATACCATCGTGCTCAAGGGTCATACCATCGTGCTCAAGGGTCGTACCGTCGTGTTCAAGGGTCGCACCGTCGTGCTCAAAGGCCGTACCGTCGTGCTCAAAGGCCGTACCGTCGTGCTCAAAGGCCGTACCGTCGTGCTCAAGGGTCATACCATCGTGCTCAAGGGTCATACCATCGTGCTCAAGGGTCATACCATCGTGCTCAAGGGTCATACCATCGTGCTCAAGGGTCGTACGGTCGTGCTCAAAGGCCGTACCGTCGTGCTCAAAGGCCGTACCGTCGTGCTCAAAGGCCGTACCGTCGTGCTCAAAGGCCGTACCGTCGTGCTCAAAGGCCGTACCGTCGTGCTCAAGGGTCATACCATCGTGCTCAAGGGTCATACCATCGTGCTCAAGGGTCGTACGGTCGTGCTCAAAGGCCGTACCGTCGTGCTCAAAGGCCGTACCGTCGTGCTCAAAGGCCGTACCGTCGTGCTCAAAGGCCGTACCGTCGTGCTCAAAGGCCGTACCGTCGTGCTCAAAGGCCGTACCGTCGTGCTCAAAGGCCGTACCGTCGTGCTCAAAGGCCGTACCGTCGTGCTCAAAGGCCGTACCGTCGTGCTCAAAGGCCGTACCGTCGTGCTCAAAGGCCGTACCGTCGTGCTCAAAGGCCGTACCGTCGTGCTCAAAGGCCGTACCGTCGTGCTCAAGGGTCATACCATCGTGCTCAAGGGTCATACCATCGTGCTCAAGGGTCATACCATCGTGCTCAAGGGTCATACCATCGTGCTCAAGGGTCATACCATCGTGCTCAAGGGTCATACCATCGTGCTCAAGGGTCATACCATCGTGCTCAAGGGTCGTACGGTCGTGCTCAAAGGCCGTACCGTCGTGCTCAAAGGCCGTACCGTCGTGCTCAAAGGCCGTACCGTCGTGCTCAAAGGCCGTACCGTCGTGCTCAAAGGCCGTACCGTCGTGCTCAAAGGCCGTACCGTCGTGCTCAAAGGCCGTACCGTCGTGCTCAAAGGCCGTACCGTCGTGCTCAAAGGCCGTACCGTCGTGCTCAAAGGCCGTACCGTCGTGCTCAAAGGCCGTACCGTCGTGCTCAAAGGCCGTACCGTCGTGCTCAAAGGCCGTACCGTCGTGCTCAAAGACCACAACAGTCGTGCAAATTGGTCGTTCCGTCGTTCTTGTGGAGGGGGGGGGGGGCGTCAAGCGCACGAGGTCAGGTCGTTTAGTTTACAGGTCACCGAGCATAACCACGGGTCGTGGAAGTAGGCCTCCCGTGTCAACAAGGGTCAGTTAAATTAAGCCAAAAGGAGATCTAGCCAAAAAAAAAAAATCTATTTTCCAGAAAACGAGAAATGAGTTCCTCACCATCTCGTCGTTTTCTATGAAAAAAAAATTATAAGTGAAGCGTAAATCACTGTTTATGTTAGTATAATTAGTAGTGTGCAAAGAAGCGCTGCAAAGCAAATGAAAATGAAAAGTGAAAAAAAATAGAATGTAATTATAAAAGTAATAAATACAAATAAAGGAATACTCTATTTAATAGCCTAATTCCCATGTAGCCCCAATGTTCTAGCAAAAAAAATGTCCGCCATTATCATGAAATCTAAATATTCACTACAGAGCGCCGATATAATTTCCAAAACCGATTTAAATGCGTCATCCCGATCGTATGGAAGCACTTTTATAAATACCGACTTGATAAAAAAAAATAACTTCTCTCTCTCTCTTGTCCTATAAAAAAATGAAATAAAAAACTCAATCGCCTTTTTTTTTTAAACGACCAGGATCTTATAAATGGGCAGTGGTTCCCTACCTGTATTGTAAAATCGAGGTTAAATTGTTTTATTATTGGTAAGTTTCAGAATTTTCTATTCTTTTTTTTTCTGTTCAGCTGTTTCCCCCAATAACTATATATTTCATTTCATTTCTTTTTAAGAATTTCCTATTTTTTTTTTTTTGATCAGCTGTTTCCCCCAATAACTATATATTTCATTTCTTTTTCTTTTTAAATCTATTTCTCCTTCTGCAACTTTTCACCTAATTCCTCCAGGTTTTTTATGAGGTCCTTGGCTTCGCGACTGCAACCTCACACGTAAAATGGACTATACTCGAGTCTAAAAAAAAATAAAAAAAGAAAAAAAAAAGTTTCCCTTTGTTGCCAAGATCTAACCAACCCTCGAACACCAGAAACTCAAGTTTGTTATTAATAACTGTTATTAATAACTACACATCCTGACACGCAGAACAGAACAGAACAGAACAGAAGAACTCAACCTTTCGCATGAACAAAAATCGACCAACTGAACCACCATCAGATGGAAAGACCTTTTGACCTCGTCCCTTAAGGGGTCAAGAGGTCAAACCAATCACACCCAGGAAGTACAACTCTGTCTTGAAGATGTTAAGTAAACACCCAAACCACACTTTACACTTTAATAAAGTGGACCGCGTCGCGTCCCACACATCTTGGCGGTCAAACGCCAGGCCTGACGGTTCTCCCTGGCAAGACCAGACACTGACATACCCTCAGGACCTGGCCACAATGGCCGAGCAAAACTCCCTTGCCAAGAAGGAAGACATGGTCACATGACCGTCTCCCTCCCGCCCAGGGTGGACACTGAGGCGCGGAGGGATACATACATACCCGACCGACGCTCCTCTGGCGGGAGCGAGCGCGAAGCCTATTGGTTAATCTCTTTTGTTTACCTTCGCGGTGATTGGTTAATCTCCAGTTTCCCCGGGTGTGATTGGTTATAATCTCCGTTCTCCTCGGCTGCGATTGGTTAATCTCTTGTCTTTTTATATAAGCCTCGAGCGGTCAGTTTATCCGTTAATTATCAACAATGGCCACATCTGGTTTGAGAACTAAAGCATTTTTTCTTTCCTTTTTTTTTAACCTCCTCTTCAGTATTCAAGCTTCCGGCTTACCGTAGCCAAGTCGCATCGAGTTAAGGTGACAAGCTTAGCTAGAGAGAGAGAGAGAGAGAGAGAGAGAGAGAGAGAGAGAGAGAGAGAGAGAGAGAGAGAGAGAGAGTCGTACGACCGGTGTTCGACCTTGAAACCCGAGATGTTTACTCAATGATTCTCTGTAACTTGAGGAAGGAAGGAGATCTGGTTAAAACTGGCCTCCGGTCTCCCACCAGCGCCCCATTTCCTACCCACAGAAAGTTCTTCGAGAGACAACAAAGAGAAATATAATCCAAATGGCTTAATTTAGAATGTCATCACCACGTTGGTACGACATCAAGTACGACTTTACGACCCTCATGAGGGTGATAATGGTCGTCCTTTCAATTCTTTTGAGTACGACCCTTGATACGACACCTCACACTCTAGCTAGGGTCGTTTGTAACGGTACGAGACCTGTATTGAGCTCCAATTACCTTCTCGTGAAGCAAATTACATTGACCTAATTACATGAATGTAAATTATGTTAATAGTTAAGTAAGAGAACTTAGATTATAACCCGTTGAGGCTGGGAAAGAGAGGTAATTAGGGAAAGGAAAAAATATATATATAGCGAAAAAATTACACTTGTAATTGAATAATCTAGAATGTTTCCACGCCCTGGCCAGCGCTTCCTACCATCAAATAAACATTTGAGTAAAAAACTATTAAAAAAAAAGAATGAAAAAAAAAATCGTCTAAAAATATTGGCCCCTGCGAAAGGTCATACCCATTTGCATATGATGCCGCTGGCCAATGCCTGCCACTGACGGTGGCGCTACGCTGCGCATTACGGCACTTTGGCAACCTACACACGCGCAGGAATTCGTTATTTCCTCAGCCTGGGCCAAGTGATGCACCACAGAATAGAACGCATCAGAATTTTTAAATGTCTCTCGATTCCTTCTTCTTCTTCTCCCTCCTCCCTCACTTAATTCGACTCACAGTGATGTTAGAAACAATTTTGCTGATGACTACATTTACTAGTTGTCTCTGAAATTCATCAATACTCTCCTTTTTTCTCTTTAACCCCTTTTTATTTTTAGCTCTTGAATGCTGCCTTTGCCAAGCCATCTTCTTCCCTAAAGTTCATCAATATCAATCTCTCTTTGACCCCCCCTTCATTACTTTAGCTCTTGAATCTTGCTTTGGACAATGTATTTTTATCTCTTAGACTCCTCCCATTCACTCTCGATCCTTCCTTCCACAATATAATCTACATACCCATCCTTTTTACCTTTCCATGAGGAATTCAGCGCCCTTCTTCAATACTACTACTACTACTAATAATAATAATAATAATAATAATAATAATAATGTTCGTATGCTGACTTTTACAAGCCATATAAACAATCGAGTCATACAAATAATCACAGTTCTCACGTTGCGACAATAGCCATGTACACTGTTAAGTGTCATGTGAACTCGAGAACCTTATCATGAACTCCCTGAGGAAGGCGATCGAGATGTTTCTCCCGGTGGGTTTCAAGAAGAAAAAAAAAAAACCTGACGCTGGTTTTGGGGGGCCCTTAACAGGCCCTGGCAGTCGAGGTCTTAAAGCAAAGCAAAACTTAAAAAAAAAAAACCCGATGAAATCAGCCACCCGACTCGACCCAATGTTTACATTGAACTGTCGGGCGGAAATTGCTCTCTCTCTCTCTCTCTCTCTCTCTCTCTCTCTCTCTCTCTCTCTCTCTCTCTCTCTCTCTCTCTCTCTCTCTCTCTCTTGCTCGCCCGATTTCTTTCTTTTTTCTTCTCCTTTTAGATTTCCCGTTTTTTTTTTTCTCTCTCTCTTTCCTGGAGGATTTGTGGTTTGTGAAGACGACATTTTCCCAAGTATAAACAAGCGATGGTTATGCATGAAATCACATTAACATGTTTACCTCCCCGTGGGTGTTACCGGACTGCCAGCAAGTCAAGTTACAACCTGAAGCGAGACGTCAAGAGACTCGTGAGTACAAGTCTCGCCTAGGAGGGACGACTCTCGTTCTCTGAGGGGCAACACCATTACTTCCCCTGCCACTGCATTGGAGCGCAGACCCGAAGTTACAAGAACCACCGCAAAAAAAATGGGTTCAGAGTCTGTGTTATGATAATAAAGGTAATTTCCAGTGGGCATCTAATCAAAGTAATTAGTTGAGAGGGCGAGAAGCGAGGAGGGAGAAGGTTTTAATTCTGGCGTAAACCTGAAGTGGACCACATGGCCAGAAAGCGGTTGCCAAAGCGTTGGTACCCCACACCCCGTCCACCACCACACGGGGTCAGGACTTCTGTCATGTCTAATAATGCAAGAAAAGGAAGGTCGTCGTCGACCACGATAGATGTACTACCTGAGATGAAGGGGAGGGGAGGGAGGCGCTACATCGCCTCATTTGCGACAGCGGGAACACGCGTTGACGTGTTGACGAGGCTAAAGGGGAATGATGCGGTTCTTTAAAAAGGAGGAAAAAATAAATAAATAAAAGAAAACGGGAGGTGGGTGCCTTGCGAGATGAAATCCTTTAAAAGGACGGTGTTCCTCTGGACCCAGGGGGAGGGTCTCTCTCTCTCTCTCTCCCTCTCTCTCTCTCTCTCTCTCTCTCTCTCTCTCTCTCTCTCTCTCTCTCTCTCTCTCTCTGCCACACTTCAAACACCACGTCAACGTAGCCTAAGCTTAACTTACACTCGCGAGCCGGCCTGACCTTCATCCATAAAAGGGGGGGGGGGGGGATGGCACCGCCGCGCTCAAGGGGGGTTAACGGGAAGGATATCAGAGAGAGAGAGAGAGAGAGAGAGAGAGAGAGAGAGAGAGAGAGAGAGAGAGAGAGAGAGAGAGAGAGAGAGAGAGTGCAAATTGATGTCAAAGGACGTGGGGGGTCTCGAGATGGGTTGACGATGGGTGGGAAAATATAGATAATAGACATTAGGGAGAGAGAGAGAGAGAGAGAGAGAGAGAGAGAGAGAGAGAGAGAGAGAGAGAGAGAGAGAGAAGGAAGGTGGGGGAGGGGCAAGCACGTAGGCACTTGACTGAAGGAACCACAGCAGTACACACCCAAGACACACCGACGTTTATCAAAACATTTAAACAAGTTTTATATTCCTCGTTTACCACCATGGATAAGCTTAATTCAGAAGTGAATGAAAAGAAAAAAGAAAAGAAGAAATGAGTCTCATGTGAACGTAAGGCTATAATGATGATCATAACCTAAACAGGCCGAGGCTACAACTACGTCACATCCAGCCTTCTCCTGTCGTACACTTCCAACACAAAAAAAAATCTCTCGTTTCGAGTGAATGCTTTAACTCGCCATTGCAAGGTCTAGGAATAACTTTAATATAATTAATACTGATACAATATACATATATATATATATATATATATATATATATATATATATATATATATATATATATATATTATTTTCTTAACCCAGGGGGAATGAAACACGATAAGTTCCCAAGTGCACTTTCGTGTAATGATCACATCATCAGGGGAGATAGAAGGAATATATATATATATATATATGCAGTGAGAGCATGTATAGTCTTGGAACTATCGTGAACTGGCGAGGAAGGTGTTCACAAGGTTTTTGATTATAAATTGACCATAATGACCCTCTGATAGGTGATTGCCTCATTACAGCCCAAACCAGCCAATACTATGAGATACTGATAATGGAGTAACGTGAGCTTACATCTTTGGGTTTTCAGTCTTCCTTTTTCTTTTAAAACACTCCCAACAGCCCCTCGCAAAATAGTTCACCACTTTCCAACAACCACTGCCTTCAACCAACAGCCAATACAGATATTCGGTATCAAACAACAATTAATACAGATATTCGGGATCTTAACTTCCAGCCAAAATGGCACCTTGGACGTGATACAAGTCATCAACCTCACCCCTTTCTTTTACCATCTGGGACGGACTTCGTGACATCAACCCCTTCTAGTGTTTTTGCCCCCTCAAATCAACCCCTTCTAGTGTTTTTGCCCCCTCACATCAACCCCTTCTAGTGTTTTTGCCTCACTCACATCAACCCCTTCTAGTGTTTTTGCCCTCCCTCACATCAACCCCTTCTAGTGTTTTTGCCCTCCCTCACATCAACCCCTTCTAGTGTTTTTGCCCCCCTTACATCAACCCCTTCTAGTGTTTTTGTCCCCCTCACATCAACCCATTCTAGTGTTTTTGCCCCCCTTACACCAACCGCTTCTAGTGTTTTTGCCCCCCTCACACTCCAGCAACATACGTTCTCGTGAGCGATCATTCCACAGTCAGCCATCCTTTGTGTTGCCGTAACATAGCGACACATACGCACACACACACATATATACACACTTATATACCACAATCATGCCCAGTGTGTGGGGGTGTAGAGGAGACTGTGTGGTGGTGGGGGGCCACACTTTGGGAGGAAACACACACTCCAGATGATGTGACAACACAAGCGAGAGATCAACCACGGCTTTAACCTTGACATTCCAATCTGGTTGTAGGGGGTTGTGATCTGGTGGTGGGGGTTTGTGATCTGGTGGTGGTGGGGGGGGTTGTGTTGTTTATCATTTTCTTTATTTTATAAATCCTGTTGTTGTAACTCTTCAGGCAGAAACACCCACAACCCTTCATCATCAAGTCGACACAGAGAGAGACAGATAAATCGTAAACACAGGCGAGATGTGTCAAAAAAAAAAATTGGATATGAATACACCCAAAGGCATTACATACACACACACACACACACACACACACACACACACACACAGACACACACGTCTATACAAGCATTCCACACAACATGGCTGCATAGCTGTACCCTCCCTATTATAATGATCTATTTCTACATATGTGCCATTGGACTCCAGCTGGCGCACGGACGGTTCTGAACCAACCAAATGACATATACCAGGGCACGAAGGTGTGTTGTCTTGGCTTTTTCTAAAAGAAAAAGGAGAGAGATTTTTGTGGCCTAACGACCAAACGAGTGTCCTACATTCTGTCGTTACCTGTGTACCATACTTTGCAGGGTACGTACACACACACACACACGTCCAGAGTCCACATTTCGTCGACGTTCCCCAAGCGTGTCCCTCACGCCCTACATTCTAAGGCCACACACACATCCCATTTTCTTTTACCTTAAGAGGCCAGACGAACATTTTCTTTTCATCTTTTTTTTTTTTTTTTTTTACCCCTCCTTTCACACCTGAAGAGGATGTTGTGTGGTGACTTATCTATGACTGATGGTGTGTGTGTGTGTGTGTGTGTGTGTGTGTGTGTGTTGGCATCTGCCAATTTTGGAAGGTGGTATGCGAATCGTTGGCAGGAGTTTCGTCTACTGTGCCACACTATATATCTCCATGTCTTACACAACCACACAAATACTTTTCTCTCTCTCTCTCTCTCTCTCTCTCTCTCTCTCTTACACAATCGCACAAAATACTGAAAGTCCATCTCTTACACAACCACACAAATACACATTCTCCTTCCCTTACACAATCACACAAATACACATTCTCCTTCCCTTACACATACACACAAATACACATTCTCCTTCCCTTACACAAATACACATTCTCCTTCCCTTAAAACCCAAAAACACAAATACACATTCTCCTTCCCTTACACAACACACAAATACACATTCTCCTTCCCTTTCACAACCCCCACAAATACACATTCTCCTTCCCTTACACAACTACACAAATACACACACACACACACACACACACACCTCCTGCCTCAGGCATCGGGATAAATGCACCACGGAAACGCCAGAGGAGGACGAAGAAGGGAGTGAGGGAAAGAGTTCTTCGGGGGTGGGAGTGGGGGGCGGTTTGGAGAGAGAGAGAGAGAGAGAGAGAGAGAGAGAGAGAGAGAGAGAGAGAGAGAGAGAGAGAGAGAGAGAGAGAGAGAGAGAGGAGGGTAGGGAGTGAGCGAGTGAGTGAGGGAGAAGGCAGGGTTTTGCGAGGTTATGTGTGTGTGTGTGTGTGTGTGGTGTGTGTGTGTGTGTGTGTGTGTGTGTGTGTGTTGTGAGTCATGTGTGAGGGCGTGAGGTTTGCCAGCCCAGGTGTTGAGTCACGGTGCCTCGCTCGAACCAACCACCCATCCACCCCCTTCCTTCCTCCACCTCCTCCACCTTACTCAACCCCTTCCCCTTCCTTCTCCTGCACCTCCTCCACCTTACTCAACCCCTTCCCTTCCTTCCTCCACCTCCTCCACCTTACTCAACCCCTTCCCCTTCCTCCTCCACCTCCTCCACCTTACTCAACCCCTTCCCCTTCCCCCTCCTTCTCCTCCACCTTACTCAACCCCTTCCCCCCCCCCCCTCCACCACCACCCACACCTCCCCACATCATCCCTCCCTAAAACATCAACCAGAGGTCCTTGCCACCTCCTCCCACTGGGACTTCGTCAGGAGTTATATATATAAATAAACCGATTCAGCCACAAATTTCCGCAGTGTCACACGCGGGGGGGGGGGGGGGGGGGGGGGGGAAGGGGGTTCGAGGCAGGGGGGGGAGGAGGACCACCCCTCCCCCCCTCCCTAGGATAAGGCCCCACACCATTTTCTTTCCTTTTTTTTTTTTCTTTCTTTAGATAATCAAAAAAAAAGTGATCACTCTTATGACGATTATTATAATCATTATCATCATCATTCTCCCCCAGGGTGAGAGAGGGGAGAAATATTACACCCCCTCCCCCCCGTTCCCCTTCTCCCCGCTAGCACCCCCCCTAACGAAGCGCAACTACCAGGGGATCTGACTGTGGGGAGGGGAGTGGAGGAATGCTCCAGATCCTCCCGTCCTGTATTATCACTTCCAAAGTATGAGCGAACGTGGAGGCCAATGGATACCTCTGAACTTGAGGGAGGGGGAGGAGAGGAGGGGGAGGAGGGAGGGGGGGGTGTTCAGAGGAGGAGGAGGAGGACTTCACCTCCAAGACCTAGTCCTCTCGTCCTGAACGCCCTACCTCGCTGAGGTGGGAAACGGCGTCTTAACAAGCACACACGAGAGAGAGAGAGACACGAGACGCTGTGTGTGTGTGTGTGTGAACTCCTACCATGTAACTTGGTCAGGAGAATTCAAAGGTTGGGGGGGGGTCGTTTTCACCTCTAATTAGTCAACAAGTTTTTACCCACTTATAATTACTTATAATCACCCACTTATAATTACTACAGTTACTTAAATTCCCTTACTTAAAGACTTTGAACAATACTCACTTCTGGCACTGTGTCTCTTAAAGACCCACTTTACAATTACTACAGTTACTTAAATCCCCTACTTAGTGTCCAAATGAGACCCACTTTACAATTACTACAGTTACTTAAATCCCCTTACTTAATGCCCCTATCACTGGTTCTGAAAGTAACCAATGGTTTATTTCGTGTTTTGGTTTTAATATAACTACAAATACACAGCGACAGGTGTACGTAGGATGACGTTAACTAATATACAACGGGTCATTCCCAGGCCTCTATGTATGTGGAGGTGTATTTTGTTTGCTGACTGGGGTGTATTTTGTTTGTTGACTGGGGTGTACTTTGTTTGTTGACTGGGGTGTATTTTGTTTGTTGACTGGTGTGTACTTTGTTTGTTGACTGGGGTGTACTTTGTTTGTTGACTGGGGTGTATCTTGTTTGTTGACTGGGGTGTATTTTGTTTGTTGACTGGGGTGTATCTTGTTTGTTGACTGGGGTGTATTTTGTTTGTTGACTGGGGTGTAATTTGTGTATTTTGTCGGCCCACACCCAACCCAGTCGTTCATCCTCCCCTTAGAACATATCGACAAATGGGTTCCTGTGTGTGTGCGTGTGTGTGTGTACAAATACTAATCCCCCACAAACACACACACACAAATACACACACACACAACACACACACACAACACACACACACACACACAGACACACACACACACACACACACACACCATCCACCTCGTAAACACAAGGTTTATCATACGTTCACAACCTCGTTAACACGACTTGTTTGACTTACAAGCGCCCAACCCCTTCATCTAACCTCTCTGGCACGACTTTAACCCCTCGAGTCCTTAAGGGGTTGAAAACCCTCAACTCGAGGCTGAGCTCAGCTCGGCTGCCAAGAACTGCCGTGACCCCAACACACAGGTCACTCGCTCACCGTGACGTCATGAGGTCGAATGACAAAACGCGTATTTGAGACCAGTTACGTAACTCACGAATGAAAGGTAATCACCCACAACCCATTTTCTATTTCGCGGTAATTTTTTTCCCTTTGTGCCTGCATGGAAATGTGAAAAATGTTCGTTGAGGACTTGGGTAGGAAAAAAAAAAGAAGAGAGAGAGAGGTAATTACCCACAACCCATTTTCTATTTCGCGTAATTTTTCTCTTTGTGGCTGCATGGAAATGTGAAAAATGTTCGTTGAGGACTTGGGTAGGAAAAAAAAAAAAGGAGAGAGAAAGGTAATTACCCACAACCCATTTTCTATTTCGCGTAATTTTTCTCTTTGTGGCTGTATGGAAATGTGAAATAGATTCATGAACCAAACATTGTCGCCTTAATGAGATACATTAAGATAAATGACCTTATGATGCCCCCATAGCAAATGCCAACACTGTTGCCACCATACGAGCCGTGCCAGCCAACACTGTTGCCACAGGTGCCAACAGCAACGTCTCCTTACGCACGCCTGGAGTCTGCCAACACTGCCATGATGGCAGTATGACCACCAGAACTTCCAGTACGTGAGGACTGCCAACAGTGACACCACAACAGCCCTACCAACAATTTCCAGCATCCTACCAGAGCCACTGAGGTTGCCAACGCCCCAGCGCTACCAGCAGTATTTCCAACATATGGACATTACCATCAAGACTGCCAACAGTTAAACCCCCCCTCCCACTCTGACAACACCACGTTACTGCTCTGACCTCAGGCCCTGGTGGTGTCAATGGTGTCATTGCCACCTCCGCACGCCAGCGTCTGCGGCATGACCACGTGGGCAGTGCCAACACCACGCCAATCATCCAATCAGCGTAGCGCTGAAACAGGTCCTTTTCCACCAGTGGGAACGGACCTTAAGAGAACTACTACCCCACGGCCTGAGAACACTGCCACTATATAAACCACGTGCCGAGTGAAAGACCACGTGCCGAGCGAAAGATAAACCACGTGCCGAGTGAAAGATACAACGCGGAACAGGAAGGGAAAGGGAAAAGAGGAGAGGGAGGACATCTCTCCCACACAAGACAATGGAACAGGACAATAACATATGAGATGGCAACCCACCCCCCATCCCCTCCCTCCACACCAGCAGTCTGGGCCGCTGGCCAATACCCAGGCAGGGGCGGTGTGCAATTTATAAATACCGCCTTCAACCACTAGTACTCTCCTAAAGCCTTGTCGTCTATAGCCTATGCCGTGTGCACGTGCGTGCACATCTCGATATCTACCTTCCGGGAATGAGTGCGCTTCCCCAACGCGATGGAGACCATCAAGTCACTCGTTCATACCATGTAATTTGCATACCTATTCAAATGAGATCAACACCACTGATCCTTAGATCGGCAGAGACACTCCTTATGCATCTATTATCACCTCTACAGGCACCAAGGTATGATGGCTGGGTGGGACGGCCTTGACCTCTGACCTGACCCCTTAAGTATAGGGTCAAAGGCCAAAGCCAATTAAACCGAAGACCAACATTGTGCTCATGAATCGTTCTGTCTATGAAGGGAAGAACCGGACGACCATTCGACGTAACCCATTAGACTTCATCACAATACTTATCCAATATACCTCCAGGGTTCTGTGAACCTCCAGCATATCGAGGTGTTCGTCTGTGTCTCGTGGTGAACAAAAGAACTATTCCAATGTTGCACCCGATGAGGGGCTGCCTCTCTCCCCCCCACACCCTGTGTTGGGAGGGTAAGGGAAGGGTCTTTACTCCTACACTCTTTCTCGGAACCGGCGCCTTCTTCCCCTGTTTTTTTTTTATCTTTCTTAAGACCACCTTTCCACGTACACCGTCTTTCGTGATCCAATCCGCTTCCTTCATTTTACCTTTTGATCATTCTACCGTTGAGAAGAGTAATTTGGGCGCCTTCACTGTACACCTTTATTTTTTCTATTCTTTTTTAATCATTCTTCCGTTAACGTGTAGTAACTGGAGTGTCTTCGGTATACACATTTTATGAGATTAATTAATCGAGAATTTTTTGTAACTAAAATCTGAGCTGACACAAAAATAGTTATTCGTGTGTGTGTGTGTGTGTGTGTGTGTTACAGCTATCTCAATTCCATATATCTCCAACAGAATACAGTTCTATTCACCGCGAGCAAATAATGCAGTACGTAAAATACAAAATACAGGAGTGCACTATAGCCATCGATGGAGCTGGTGGGTTGTGGGGGTGAGTTAACCCTCACTTCTATATCAATTCCTCCACAAGGTGTAGCATGGCAACACTTGAATCCCATCCACCCTCCTCCACGTCAAGGAGAAAGGAACCCTCTCACTTTACATGTAGCTAAACCCACACGATATACAATCAAAGCCCAGTGACTACGATAGCAAGATCTACATTGTCAGTTACATCTCGTCTCCCCTACGTACTCTGAGGGTATATATACAATGCTCCCAGCGCTTGTACATACTCTGAGGGTATATATACAATGCTCCCAGTGCTCGTACATACTCTGAGGGTATATATACAATGCTCCCAGTGCTTGTACGTACTCTGTGGGTATATATACAATGCTCCCAGTGCTTGTACGTACTCTGTGGGTATATATACAATGCTCCCAGTGCTTGTACGTACTCTGAGGGTATATATACAATGCTCCCAGTGCTCGTACGTACTCTGAGGGTATATATACAATGCTCCCAGCGCTTGTACATACTCTGAGGGTATATATACAATGCTCCCAGTGCTCGTACATACTCTGAGGGTATATATACAATGCACCCAGTGCTTGTACATACTATGAGGGTATATACAATGCTCCCACACACACACACACACACACACACACACACACACACACACACACACACACATCCTCCTTGCAAAACCTAAAATCCTGGTATTATCAAAGGGGGAAAAAACATTTAAAAAAACCTATTTTTTTTCGTTTTATCAACACACTGAAGGTGTTAAGGAGTGAGGCGATGCCGAGAGGCTGGACACCAGTCTGGCCACGATGTTTTTTTTGTTTGTTTGTTTGTTTGTCTCGGGCTCGTTATGTGCGTCAGTGGCTGACAATTTCTACTCCATCGTTAGCCTGCGCCTCCTGTGAATCGATCGGCGCCTCATTTGCAGATCTTCACCTCACCTCGTTTTTTGTTTACGTGCCAGTTCGACAGTGTTTATATCGTCCGTCAAACCACCATCATCTGATGGTTTGATGCTGATGGTCTTCTACATCAAAACCGTCAAACCACCATCATCTGATGGTTTGATTCTGATGGTCTTCTACATCAAAACCGTCAAACCACCATCATCTGATGGTTTGATTCTGATGGTCTTCTACATCAAAACAGTCAAACCACCATCATCTGATGGTTTGATTCTGATGGTCTTCTACATCAAAACCGTCAAACCACCATCATCTGATGGTTTGATTCTGATGGTCTTCTACATCAAAACAGTCAAACCACCATCATCTGATGGTTTGATTCTGATGGTCTTCTACATCAAAACAGTCAAACCACCATCATCGTTCTGATCTGACGGTATTTTCACTCGTTCGTAAACGAGCGAGATTTTTTGCAGTATTTTCACCTACGACCGGAGAGAGGAGAGTTTCGCCAGCGATTACGACACAGTCGTAAACCATCACTTGTGATTAAGGGTCGAAGGGGGGTGTGGGGGGGTGGGGCGTGGGGAGGGAGGGGGGGGGTGTGTGTGTGTGTGTGTGTGTGTGTGTGTGTGTGTGTGTGTGTGTCCCCCACGTCACAAGACGGATTTTACAGACAATCTCTCACGGAATCATCATCGCCCACGCGTTTAAACCCTTCCCCCCTGGTGAGCGTTCGAGAGAGAGAGAGAGAGAGAGAGAGAGAGAGAGAGAGAGAGTGAGAGAGAGAGAGAGAGAGAGAGAGAGAGAGAGAGAGAGAGAGAGAGAGAGAGAGAGAGAGAGAGAGAGAGAAAGGAAGGAGAGAGAGACTTTTTTTTTAAACGCGAGATCTGGGTTAGGTTAGGTACGGTGGTGGACGAGTGTGGTGGAGGAGGGTCCCCCCCCCCCCACACACACACACACACACACGTCACAGACTAACACAGTTAAGATGAACACTAACAGCTCTGAGGACGACGACTTAACAACCAAACCACCATTCTTGATACGCGTCGATAAACGGCCATGTCGTTGCACTCCTGGTGTTGAAAAACAAACAAAAAACGCAAACAAACAAGAGAGACAACAGAGCCATGGTCTAGGAAAATATGAAAAATCAGATGTATGTCGAACTTCCTCTTTACGTCTGACCTCACCATTTAATGGTTCACGAAAGCGTTTTTAATGACCCAGTTACATAAATATGTAACTACTTCCCTAGCCCGAGCCAGGTCATGTGCTTAGTAAACCATGTGGCTGGTTGATTGGAGGCAAGGGGAAGGGAGGGGGGGGGAAAGAATGGTAGTGGTTTCGCCCTAATTATCTGCCAAGGTCATTAGAAGTTGTCAACGACAAGTCGGAACCATTAATCGAACGATTATGAACAACTTCAAGTGTTTAAGGTGATTCGAAGTCTTACACACACACACACACGCAGTCACTATGCATTTAGCTCATGCAAAAACGGCTGGGAATAATGAATATCCACACAGGTCCCAGAATTCTCTGCCATCTAGACTTAAAACTCTATTTCCTTTAAGTATCATTACTTAAAACAGATCTACTTCAAAAACTACTACTTTTCATAAAAAAAAAAACTATATTTCCATGATATATCATTCTTGCTACAGTAGGTATATATGTCGAGATATTCTACTGTAAAGAAAAAAAGAAAACGAAGTCTCTTAGAAAACGAGATGTCAGACCCATTCAAGAACCCCATTCGTCCGAGCGCGTCTGTATCAACACGGCCTCTCGGAGGGGGGGGGGGGGGTTAATTAATGGGCATCAGGTGCAAACACAAGCGGCTCCAGGGTCAACATTCTATTCTGGAAAGGTCGCAAGAAGCTATGACGAACTCACGAGCCAATGGCTGATCAAAAGGCGATAGAGGAGACGGCGGCGTGTCTCGAGGTTATTATATTAATCCACTAATATCCTTAAGGAGGTGTTCGATCGCTTCTTGATTCTTCGTCCTGGTGTGAGATGCTGCATCCCCCTGCAGCTTAGAGGGATCCAAACCCTTTCTCATTCCCGTGTGTAGGTGAAAATTTAATCCTAAATGCAAAACTAAAGAAAACGACTCCAATGGCGTTTTGGCCCAGAGACTAGGCACAAATGGTTGAGTTTGAGGCAGGGTTTGGGATGCCACATCTCAATGCAAAGCGTTGGCCATTTTTTTTTTGAGGGGGTTTGCACATCACGGGCATTTAAATACTGTAAATCAATGAAGCGCGCTAATGTCTCACAATTTGTACATTTTAAACGTCGAATTCTAAAAATGGCCAAAAGGCCTGAAAAAAAGATGCAATAACGAGCTTAACGAATCGCGTAACGAACGAAATTTAAACGCCGGAGTCAGAATATTTCAGTTACAAAAAATGGCCACACATTTTTTTCACTACTTCAAAACATAAATCATCAAGAATAAACACTATCTGGCAGCTCACAAATAGAGAGAGAAAAAAAATATATATATAGCGAACGATACTATACGTAAATTGCGCCGATTCGAACCGGTACCAAAAATGAACGATATGGATAACACGTTTGAATTGAGAATTTCCCTTTAACCCAGCCTAAGTTAACCTTACCTCTTGCTTGTTGGTGGGTATGTATCGGATGGTACTGGGTTAAACTCTGAACACGGGGGTTCGACCCTCGAATAGGACGGTACAGTTCTGGAGTACATGCGTACAGGACCCTTACAACCGCTCTGTTGTGGAGTACATGCGTATAACACCCTCACGAAGGTTTAATTGTTGAGTACATGCGTATAACACCCTCATGGCGGTTCAGGTGTTGAGTACATGCGTATAACACCCACACGACGCGGCTCAGGTGTTGAGTACATGCGTATAACACCCACACGACGCAGTTCAGGTGTTGAGTACATGCGTATAACACCCACACGACGCAGTTCAGGTGTTGAGTACATGCGTATAACACCCACACGACGCGGCTCAGGTGTTGAGTACATGCGTATAACACCCTCACGAAGGTTTAATTGTTGAGTACATGCGTATAACACCCTCACGACGGCTCAGGTGTTGAGTACATGCGTATAACGCCCTCACGACGCAGTTCAGGTGTTGAGTACATGCGTATAACACCCACAGGACGCAGTTCAGGTGTTGAGTACATGCGTATAACACCCACACGACGCAGCTCAGGTGTTGAGTACATGCGTATAACACCCACACGACGCAGTTCAGGTGTTGAGTACATGCGTATCATAGGTCGAACCCTTTACTTGGTTGTCTTACTCGAGGGTCGCGTACCGTCGCGTTCAAAATAGGGGCTACGAAGGGGGGGTAAAAGGGGGGCTGGGGGCTGTGGGGTCGTCTCTGTCTGACAGTTCCTGGGAAACGGTATACGGAAGCGGGGCCAGACAGCGCACCGGGGTTTCGACGCTGGTTCCACGTGCGCGGAAGTGCGCGTGCTACTAGGAAGCCGAACAGGCATTGGCAACGGGGAAAGATGGAGGGGGGGAAGGGAAGGGAGGGGGGAAGGGAAGGGAGGGGGGGGAAAGGGGGAAGGGAAGTGAGGGGGGAAGGGGGAAGGGAAGGGAGAGGGGGAGGGGGGAAGGGAAGGGAGGGGGGGATGGTGTATGTTCTAGTCGCTGATGAACGACTGGAGGGGGTGGCCTGTCACCCTTCATAGACCCGCCCAAGTTTGGGTGGCTGGGTGGCACAGAGGGCGGCTGTGTGTGTGTGTGTGTGTGTGTGTGTGTGTGTGTGTGTGTGTGATGGCGATCCTTCAATCCGTCTACGTCGGCCGAAGCCGGGCGTCCACGCAGACCACAGGATGTAAACAAAAGGTAGTAAACACGACGGTAAAAACAACAACACGCATGAGGAAGCGTCGTCTCTCTCTCTCTCTCTCTCTCTCTCTCTCGCGAACGCGCGCGCGCGCGCGCGAGGAAACAGCCCTCCCCCCCTAATCACGAGGAACAACAACAACAACAACAACAACAATACCACAACAACTCTAACTGTACAAATCCCACGTGAGACGAGTGGATTTCAAGGTGGTGGTAGTGTGGTGGTGGTGTGGTGGTGGTGGTGTGGTGGAGGTGGTGTTGGTGTGGTGGAGGTGTTGGTGTGGTGGTGGAGGTGGTGTTGGTGTGGAGGTGTTGGTGTGGTGGTGGTGTGGTGGCGGTGTTGGTGTGGTGGTGGAGGTGGTGTTGGGGTGGAGGTGTTGGTGTGGTGGTGGTGTGGTGGCGGTGTGGTGGTGTGGCGGTGTGGTGGTGGTAGTGGTGTTGGTGTGGTGGAGGTGGTGGTGGTGTTGGTGTGGTGGAGGTGATGGCGGTGTGGTGGTGTGGTGGTGTTGGTGTGGTGGAGGTGTTGGTGTGGTGGTGGTGGAGGTGGAGGTGGAGGTGGTGGTGTTGGGGAAATGAACGAAATTTCCGGAGGCAAAAGTTACTCCAGCGACACACAGGAGCGATCCTCCAGCAGCGATGGCGTCCATGGAGCCACCTGGCCAGGCTTCCTGCTGGGGGGGGGGGGGGGGGGGGGGGGTTCCCGGTGGATCTGCCGGCCCGCCCCCCCACCTCCTCCCTCGCCACAACCGAGGGTCCGTCGGCAGACTCGCCATCAAACCCATGGGCTCCTCTCTGCCCACGGAGAGGGGGGGAGGGGGGCTGTCTGTCTGTTCAAGAGCAATCGAACTTGATGTCTACTTCGATGTTGAGTCTACTTCGATGTTATGGGGCCAGTCTACTTCGATGTTATGGGACGAGTCTACTTCGATGTTATGGGGTGAGTCTACTTCGATGTTTTGGGACGAGTCTACTTCGATGTTATGGGGCGAGATTACTAAGGCGTTGCTGAGGTCTTACCCCTCAAAAGGTCAACGCGCATTAGGAATGAGGGGAAGGGGAAGAGGGGAAGGGGAAGAGGGGAAGGGGGATGATGGAGCGCAAGTACCAGCCCAACCCTCGAGTGTGTGACCTCTGTTCACAAGACGGGAGGTCAGAGTACACCAGTGCTGTGTGGTGTGAGAGGTCAACACCCACCCACCTAGCTCGAGGTCACAGTGACATTCAGGAGTTCGAAAAAAAAGGGACGAAGTTCACCAGATGTGGCGGTGCAGTGTGGCTTTGGAATCAGGGTTCGATACCCACAAATCGCAACTCACACATAGTCGCTACATCAAGAATCATCACACAGGTCATGCGTAAGGGGGGAGGGTCATCTGCACAAGCCACAAAACTTCTGTAACACAAACCATGGGTCAACATACCACAAAAATGGGTCAAAATAGGTATAAATAATAACCTCAGGTCAAACAAGGTCAAATCCTCCTTTCCCAATTCATCTCCAGCGAAGAGATGAAACGTAATCACTACGGAACGACCCTTAAGCACGATTGGTAACAACCCTTAGCTGTGACCTCTAACTAGGCTCTTTAAGGGTCAGGTTACCAGCCAGGTCATTACACCCAAGGGTCGTTAGAATTATGTACAACCACCTCTAATTCTCCAGTCTATGAATCCATTTTCCCTAAATGGTCCGTGGCTTTCTCTCACACACAGAAAGCTAGACAAAGAAATTATTTCCTCACTCAAAAGATCTTTTCAGATTTTCGTTCCTAAATCTCTTCCTCAGCGGGTGTTTCGTTCGTGTATCCCTAAAGACTAATATGCCACAATGACTTCAGAAATCCCATATAAAAAAGAAAACAAAAGTCTAAGAATTTCTCATTTTAAGCGCTCGGGATTTATTCATTTTTTTATCCTCCTCTCCTCTCCTCTCCCCCCCCCCCCCCTGCTCAAGACATTGGACTATCCCTCTTCAGTCAAGATTTACCCACCCCCTCTCCCTCCCCTCCCTCCCTCCCCTTTGTAAATTTAAACAGTCTTTCCACTCCCCTCCATCATCATCTCCCCCCCCATCAAACACCCCCTCCCCCGCGCATCACTTGCATTTCCCGGTAAACGGCTTGTGGCCACCAGTTGATTAGGGGGGGAGAAAGGGAGGGAGTCATCTGTGGTATCAGGAACATGGATGTGTGTGTGTGTGTGTGTGTGTGTGTGATGAGGCGTTTACCCTCAATTCTACGAACAGACGCCAGGTGGTCACTGGATGTAAATCACTTTGCGGTCGATCCCCTTCTTTGGTAGATCTAAAAGAAAATTGAAGTCGGCGTCTTTGAGCGTTTTCTTTCTTTTTTTTTTTTTTGCTGTGACATATCCTACATCAAACTTAATGTTTCCCCCTTAAGATTAAATAAACTGCATAAAGCATCAGCCACAACTATAAAAAAATAACATATATATATATATATATGAAGGTGAACTTCAGTATGAGTTTACACAATCTCATTTAACATTTAATATTTTTCTTCTAAACATGTGGCACGACATGTTTCGTGGAGGCAATCCCACCTCATCAGGTGCTGCCAGAACTCAACAAAGTTATTTCAATCCCAACATTACACTTGGTTCCCGCCGTCCAACCCCAATCACTTCAGACCAACCACAGTGTCCGCTTTGTCTGGCACTAACTGTTGTGTGGGACAGTTCGAACATAATTCGTTCTCTTCTCGTCCATTTGTCTCCTTCTTCTGTAACCCATATGACGACGTCGCAAGGGTCAAATCTGTCGCCTGGGGAAATGACAGTGACATGACCTGAACCCCGTGCCGTTTAAAGGTACATGATACAGACGAGTGGAAAAGGAAAAAAAAATTATTGCGAAGTTACATGGATTGCTTTGTGTACGGGTCACACTCCCTATTGCACCTTATCTTATACTACAAACCCACTTATATACGCTCTTATATGTCGTTATAATATAAAAATGCTAGTTCTACTATCGACCATGAAGATTTAGACTAGGAAACACGCGAAGGATCTGGGTTATCACAAAATATTAATTGTATTATGTCGAGACGACATCGGTCCAGGCCACCATGGAGGGTTTAATGGTGTAAGGTCAGGCCCGGCACGGGAGGTTTGGTGGGTACCGGTCGCCTAAAGTTCAAATTTAGTCTCCCCCCGGCATCACTTCTATATCTGTCTTCTCCCCCAACTTCCCGAACCATCACCCTCCCCGCCCCGCCCCCAACCATTGCTCCACCTCACCCTCTGTCTCACTGGGGATTTTCCCGTCTCACTCCGCTCAGTCTAAATGCAGATAGACCGTTTATGTTTAGTCTGTGAGTCATTAAAAGTTTTGGGAGGGATTTTGTGTGTGTGTGTGTGTGTGTGTGTGTGTGTGTGTGTGTGTGTGTGTGTGTGTCCTCCAAAAACTTTGTCGTTTCTTTTTTCAAGTAGGCCCAAGGGTATATCCTTGCTTCGCCCCCTTTTTTTTTTTTCTTTTTTTGCGCACATTCGTTTATTTCTGGGTTGGTGTTTACCCCTCCCCCCCTTCCTCCCTTCCTCAGTCAGCCTTGCTAACGTGTAAGAACCGTCACATGTAACCTTTCTACATATTCCTTTTCATTTTGAAGTTTTCCTTTAATTTCTGTTGCAGCTTATATATATATATATATATATATATATATATATATATATATATATATATATAGTACTTGATCGCCATTTCCCGTGTCAGCGAGATAGCGCCAGGAAACAGACGAAGAATGGCCCATGCACTCACACATACACACACACACACACACACAGATATATATATATATATATATATATATATATATATATATACATATCATAGTACTTGATCGCCATTTCCCGTGTCAGCGAGATAGCGCCAGGAAACAGACGAAGAATGGCCCATGCACTCACACATACACACACACACACACACACACAGATATATATATATATATATATATATATATATATATATATATATATATATATATATATATATATATATATATATATATATATATATATACGCCCATACACGCACAAATACATATATATACACATATACATACAGACATATACATATAGCCACAAGTACATATTCATACTACCTTGCCCTCATCCATTCCCGGCGCTACCCCGCCCCACTCCAGCATTAGATTACCCTCATTTACTGATCTTGATACACTTTCCTGATTATTACTATCCCAGTTACGACTATAACTAGCACACCCCTTCCTCACCATTCCAGCACTTCCAGGAAACTCCAGACCACAGCGACAACTTCCTGGGTTGAAATAACATCCTTCAGTGTGGCATGATCACGGGCGTCCAATGACGTGTTCTAATGACATCCATTTCGTCCATAAGCCTCACTGAGACTATCAGGGTCGGGGTTTTTTTTCTTTTTTTAAACGTTTTTTGTTGACTACCATGGTCGTTTTTTTTAAACTATTTTTCTGTTGACTATCATGGTCGTTTTTTGAACGTTTTTTCTTAAGACTAACACTATCATGGTGTTTTACATATATATATATATATATATATATATATATATATATATATATATATATATATATATATATATATATATATACCGAGTATTTTATCATCCGGACACCATATAAACCAGTTTAAAATCCGGATAGAATGCATTTCTTACACACTCTCTGTATACACCATCCGAACACTACGAATCTACTCATCCTTCTCCAAATCCTAAGCTCCATCCGGATAACGTCTCTGTATCCGGACGGGCTGGTCGAGTGATGGGTCGATCAGAGATGGCTGTGGGGTTAGTTCGGGTCGTGGGTTATGAGTGGTAAGAGAAGGAAAGGGAACTAATGGAGTCCTCATTATGAGACACACTCACACGAGTGCTGATTACTTCCTTCATCACCACCAATGCCTCCTCTGCACATCATGCGTAACGGGGTGTCTAACGCACTTACATTTTACTTTAAAAGAAGTCTTAAGTGAATGTACCTGGACGTGTGAAGTGAGGATACGTCAAAGGATTAATTTCCGGATACCTGGGACAGAAATTCCATCAACATACCCTCACAATACGTCCATGTCTTTCTTAAACACTTGGGTATATCATATATCAACCAGCAGATGGGCAAATATATATATATATATATGTGATGGTCAAAGGAAGAAGGAGAGAGAGAGAGAGAGAGAGAGAGAGAGAGAGAGAGAGAGAGAGAGAGAGAGAGAGAGAGAGAGAGAGAGAATTGACCCACATACACCTGGTCTTATGAGCATTTATATACTTCAAAAACTATGAGATATACAGGGAGGCAGCGGTGGTGTGAGTACATTACACTGAACTCGAGGTGTGAGTTTTTCTCATAAGGGAGAGGCCTCATGGTGTCAGCTGCCTTCTGCAATTCAAAGCCTTGTATCTATTGCCTTCTGCAGTGTTGCAATCCAAAAGCCTTATACATAAAATATCTATTGAAAAATATAGACTATTTGCTTATTGAAAAAATAGATATATATATATTAATGGACACAGCTCTGATTTTATTATGAGGAGAACAAACAATTATTCACATTTGAAATCAACTTGGTCATTATAATGAAAAAACTAAAAGTATTAATCATATATATATATATATATATATATATATATATATATATATATATATATATATATATATATATATATATATATATATATATCATCCTGTAAGTGAGGAATATCAAATTATACAATGAATACTATAAATATGATGATGACTGGTGAATTATGATTACATGATTATGATAATAATAATAATAATAATAATAATAATAATAATAATGATAATAACCTATAATAATGAAAATAATACATGATAATGACAATGATGACGTAATAAAAAATAATAAATAAAAATACAATGGAAATAAAACAAACCAAAATAATTCCATGAGTTAACCTCATTTATCATAACATCCTCCTCTGATCTCATGATGATCCTAGCATGATAATTATGATAATCTGATACGGCTCTTGATATGATAACTTATGATAATTATTCATATAATGAGGTTGATAAGATATCTATAATAATCCATTTAATGAAGCTTTTATAAGTCTTGATTTATGATAATTACAATCATCTGATGAGGATAAAGATATGATAACTATGATAATTCCGTAGGATAGAGATTATGATAACTATCATAATTTGATAAGAGCTCATGATGTGATAATTATTGTGATGATATGACGAGGATATAGATATGATAATCAAGATAATCACTCTAGAAGCACTTGATATCATATCAATGATAACTGATAAAGATATGGATTATGATGATGATAATCACTAGATGTAGAACCTGATATGATAACTATGATAATTAACTGATGATATAGATATGATAACTAAGATAATGATAATTAATCTATGATGATAATGATATGGTAACTGATAACTGTGATAACTGATGATAGTAATTATGAGAGGAATGAGCAGAGAATGATTATGTGTGTGTGTGTGTGTGTGTGTGTGTGTGTGTGTGTGTGTGTGTGTGTGTGTGTGTGGACTTCAGTAAGGTTGGACAAATGCGTCGTCTTTCTAAGGCAAAAACTGCAGCTAAAAAAAATTATATATATATATATATATATATATATATATATATATATATATATATATATATATATATATATATATATATATATATAATCAGTTGTAAGTTTTTTTTTTAGTTCATGAAGGCGTTTTTCTTCTATTTTGTAAGTGTAAGTGGCGCGTTTACATATTTCTCCTACTGATGTAAAAGAGGAGGTTTACGCCGTTACTGTATCGGTTTCCAGACGATTTACGCCAAGCGTTTTGAAGAGTTACGCCGAGCGTATCGTTACGTCTCGACATCTACGCCACCGTGGTTCCCGCTTACGCCCTAGTGTTTCTGTGTTGCGTATCAGCTCATCTCCTGTGTGTTTATGTTTGTGTTTACGCCATGCTTTTGTTTTTACTGAAGCGTTAAAGCACTTAACTGCGCCCCCCCCCCCCCCCACATGATTGTTTCGAGGCAATTTACGGTGTTAAACAGATAATTGTTGAAGATAAACTGAAGAAAACAAATGAATGAATATCCTTATCAACTTACACAATTACACACACACACACACACATACACACACACACACACACATACACATACACACACACGCACACACACACACACACACACACACATACACACACACACACACACACATACACACACACACACACACACACACACACACGACATGGGGGCCCCACACGAGCGAAGAACCCCCCTCCCTTGCTCTCTCCATACCAGACCGAAAAGGCCATTTACACACATCCTGAAAACCATCCAGAAACAGAGAGAGAGAGAGAGAAAGAAAGAAAGAAAGAAAGAAAGAAAGAAAGAAAGAGAAAGAAGGAAAGAAAGAAAGAGAGAGAGAGAGAGAGAGAGAGAGAGAGAGAGAGAGAGAGAGAGAGAGAGAGAGAGAGAGAGAGAGAGAGAGAGAGAGAGCCCAGACGAGAGGGAAGGAGAGGAGAAGCCCCCAGAGCTATTGTTGTTGTCGACATACAGTTAATCATCCCGCTCAAGTAATAATACCAGACAAAGGTTTTTTAATCTCGCAAGCAAGCACACTGCCAGCTTCATCTCCCCACACACACTTGATTACTCTGTGACCGGGACTGGGTGGGTAGGAGGTTTATATATATATATATATATATATATATATATATATATATATATATATATATATATATATATATATATATATTCTTTTTTTCATACTATTCGCCATTTCCCGATAAGTTCCCAAGTGCACTTTCGTGTAGTGATCACATCATCAGGGGGAGATACAAGAAATATATATATATATATATATATATATATATATATATATATATATATATATATATATGACCACCCAGACTCCTGGCCTATGTGTGGGAGGGAAGCTGGACGCACCAAGCCTCACACACACACACACACACACACATACCTGGCCTATATATACCCACGTGTGGAAGATGGCGTTACGTAGGTGTGTTTAACCTCCCCCTTCGTCCCTCCCCTTCCCCACCTTAAGTTATTTATACTCCAGCGTATCCTGACTCACCCTCATGGTTCTTAATCCTCTTTTTTTTTTTTCTATCTCTCTTTTTTCATTTCTACATTCACATCAAAACTCTCTCCCCGCCCTGTTTTATCTATGAATGAATAAAGAAAGGAAGAGATAAAGAATGGAATCAATATATATTCATATGTGCGTGTGTGTGTGTGTGTGTGGCGAGGCAGCGCCAGGAAGAAAGGCACAATGGTCCAAGCCTCACAGACAATTCCATTTTCTCTTCCACCTTGACCGCTTTCGCATGTCTTGGCTAAGCCCACTGACATCACGTTTACCCCCGTACACCACGTCGACCTAATTCATTCATTCCAATGCACGCCTCTCGTTCTCCAGAAGCCTGAGTCCCCAAACACCTCAAGAATTGTCCCTTCACTCAATTCTTCCATACCACCTTTCGGTCTTCGCTTCCCTTTCTCCGTTTATGAAAACTCTCTTCACTCATCCTCTCCACATGTCCAAACCCATTTCAGGACACCCTGGTCAAGATACCCACTCAACCCTTTCCTAACACGAAGGAAATAATCAAAACAACTTGAGCATTAAGACAACCTTGTGGAAATCAGCTCGTCAAAGTATATCTTCATGAACGACCGAAAGTGGTACCCGGAAACCATTCGGAATTTCCAACTGTCCTGCTAATTCAAGGTCACCAAAGTACAGTAGGAACACCAGTGGTTCTAAACTGGAAGTCGCACAGAAAATGTCGTCTTTGGAGAGAAATCAACGACGGTTCTAGGAAGAGTTGATAAAATCTTTGATGACAAATGAGATGGTTTCATGAGTGGTTCCAAGTAGTAGTGTCTTTCTCGTGCCATCATAATAAGACCCACTTCAAGGCAGAGATGGTTTCATGAGTGGTTCCGAACAGTGTGTCTTTCTTGTGCCATCATAATAAGACCCCCTCAAGGCCGAAGGAAAATTGAAAGCACACACAAAGGTTCAAATAGACCCTTTGAGTACGAACTGGACGGTACGGTCCTTTGACCTGACGTATAAGAATCAGGTCAAAAGGGCCAGGTCATCATACCCAAGGGGGTCGAACCACTGTCTTCAAGATGTTACTACCGTTGTACCAATCTATCTAAATTGAAATTTTGCCTGCATCTGTCGCGATCAAGTGATTGCTGGAATAACTAACTCTTCAGCCATAAAATCATATATTTCCCAAGATTTCACTATAGTTTCCTGTGAGTGAATCATCACAAGTTCATGTGGACTGAGATAAACGTGTGTGTGTGTGTGTGTGTGTGTGTAAAGCAGTCACAAATAAGTGAGCACGGCGCCATAAGTAACCACCTGGCTGCATTTCCCCCAAGGGGCTGTTAAGTAACGTAAATTGCCTCGTTTTAATCACCTGACAGCTGCTCCCAATAAACAATATCAAGGTTTCAAACCACCTCACGTGTTTCCGAGCCATCCTTACGCTAACACGGCCGCTGAAATGTCTGTATCTATACCTACGCGAGAGACGTTGGACTTCGCGTTTTGTTTGCTTGTTCAGCTGTCTTGCCCTTTGGGGGGGGAGATTGGGATTTAATCTAAAGGTAAATAACAACAAGATTATGCACGGTTCGTGTTTGTTCTACACGTCTGTCTGTCTTCATTAGCTTCAACCTGTCCCGAAGTGTGTTTTATCACTGTGGTCTTCTCGGAGGCGTGTGAGGTCTTAATGATGGTCTCACAACAGGGGTCCGTTTGTTGTGGCAGAGTCCCTCTGATTTGTCAATATATCACACCCCCAACTTGTGGTTGTTTTGCTTGTGTGTGTGTGTGTGTGTGTGTGTGTGTGTGTGTGTGTGTGTGTGTGTGTCAGATGCGTCCTTGTATGTATCCTTGCTTATATGTCCAATGCATCTGTATGTTTTTGTCCATGAACGTAGGAAGTACGTGAAAGTGAATGTTCTCCATCTTCAGTGTAGAACCTCTTGGCGTGTTTTATATCTAACCATCCATCTGCGAAGGCCATGTGCTTTTATTCATTAATCTCTCTCTCTCGCTCTCTTTCTCTCTCTTTCTGTCTTTGAACCCCTGCAAAAAAGGACGGCTGTCTTCCAATTTGTGTTTCTGTGTTGCGCCTTTATTTGGTTGAGTTTCCTGGTAGTGTTTTGAGCACCGTGAGGTCTGGCTGCCGTGTTGTGGTAGGTTATAAAAGCCTCTTGGGGCCCCTGTTGTCTGCGTCTGGGTTTATAAACTGGTTTTTCCAAAGTGAATGGGTTTATATAAGGCTTGTTGTTTCGGTGAACATATTCCCCCGTGTCACTGGGCATAAAGTCGTGTTTATGATGGAGAACAGTGATGCTTGGAAACATGGTCTGATGTAGATGATGAAGGAGGGGTGCAAGGGTGCCCCCGAGAGAGACAGAGAGATGATGATGGTGATGGTGGTGAGATGGAGAGACCTTTCACACACCTCATATGATGGCTTCTTGGCATAGTATGAGTCCGGCATGTACCAGGTGTTCTCGATCACTCTCGCTGGAGCGAGCTTCCTTCCCGTCAGCCCCCGCTCGAAGAACTTGAACCCTTCTTCGTCGATGAGGAGGTACGGGACGATGCCGTAGCAGATGGAGCGGGCGAACTCCCTCGGGATGACGGCCTGCATGTCCGACTTGGTGACCACAATGGCCATCCCCCTCTTGAACTTGCGCAGGTCCGCCTTGGCCCTGCCCGCCTGCTCGGAGTCCAGGGTCTCCAGGAACGCCTCTCCGCACCGCTGGTCGTTCATGATCTCCTGGAACAGCTCGTCCGGCAACATGGCCACGAACTTATCCGCCTCCTTCCTGTCCTCCTTGATCTGCTCGAAGATCTCGGTGGGGATGTCCTTCGACGATGCCACGTGGCGGAGGTCGAACTTCTTGTCGTTCTCGGTCTCCTCCTTGGGTTTGGCCAGGAGCATGTTGGCGTTCTTCAGCAGCTCCCTCACCTTCCTTCGGTCCTTCAGGCCCTCTGGGTTCGTCTGCAGGACCTGGAGCATCCTGGCGACTTCGGGGTCGCGCTCGGCGATCTGGTGGAGGACAATTAGCTGCCGGAGGACGGAGACGACGTCCTGGTTTTCCCGCAGGGCGTTGGGATCCGACGGCTCGGATATGAACCTCTCCAGCATGGCGGCGACCTCGACGTTCCCGGTGACGCAGACGATGCCGACGGCCTCCGTCAGGAGGACCTGGATTCGCGTGTCCGTCAGGAGGTTCTCGGGATCGACGTTGAGGAGGTGGACGATGTCGTCGATCTCTTTGTCGCACCGCTTCGTGACTACGTGGTGGATGGCCATCCTGAGGGCACGCTTGGCCTGGTCGTTCTTGCTGATGGAGTTCGTCTCCCCGAGGTGATCCACGATGTCGGTAATGAGCTGTTCGTCGTCGCCGAGGAATCCGCGAACGACGTCTCCTATGCCGTTCACCGTGGAGAGGATGTGGGTCATGGCCTCCACTTGGAGGGCCGCGATGGTCTCGTGTTCCTGGTCGCCCAGCATGATCGAGAGCTTCTTCATCTCCTTCTCTCTTCGAGCCTCGGTGATGCACAGCGAAGCCTTGATGAACTTGAGCAACACGTCGACTTTATCCGTCCCGTCGTCCGGCACTTCAACCTCCATCTTCTCGTCCTCCTCCACAGCGTCCAGCTGCACGCGGGTCTTCTTCTTCTTCTTCTTCTTCTCCGGCTGGGTCGGCTCCGGGGTCACGCCGTGGACCACGACGGTGTCCACGGCCAACTTCTTCAGCGTGGCCGAGTCTATGAGACCCTCCTCGTCCATGATGGGCGAGTGAGGGCGGGCGTCCGCCGGGTTGGTCATCAGGAGCGCCAGTTCCTCTTCGCTGACTTCGAATCCCTGGAAGGAGATCTCGAAGTCCTCGTCGATCTCGTCCGCGTCCGGCGGGACGTACTTCAACCCCTCTTCCGTCTCGATGATCGTCCCCGGGATGAACTTCGGCCCCTCGGGGCTCTCGGCCACCTGGCCCGGGACGAACCGCGGCCCGGCGTTCGTGTCCACCAGCTGACCCGGGACGAAGAGCTGCCCTTCGTCCGTGTTCATCATCTGGCCGGGGATGAACGTGGCTCCGGTCTTGGTCTGGATGATCTGACCGGGCACGAACTTGGGCCCTTCGTCCTCCACGATGACCTGGCCCGGCACGAACTTCTCGCCCTGCGCCGTCATCACGACCTGGCCCGGCACGAACTTGGGCCTCTCGCAAGTCTCCACGATCTGGCCCGGTATGAACTCCTCCCCGTGACTCGTGTTGACGACCTGGCCCGGCACGAACTTCTCCCCGTCCGCCGTCGTCATCAGCTTCCCAGGGACGAACCTCTGGACTTCGTCGCTCACCATCAGCTGCCCTGGGATGATCTTCGACTCCGGCGACACGTCCTTGGGTAGCCTCCCGGTGAGGTAGAACTGCACCGCGTCCCTGGTCTCCACCATGTCCCCGTAGAGCTTCTCGCCCGCCTGGATGGTGTCCGTGTTCGTGGGATTCACAATGAACCCGACCACGTTCCTGTCTGCGATGGCCAGCGGCTGGAGTTCCTTGTTGGGGATCAGGAGCCATTCCTTGATCTCCTTCTCCTCGAAGGGCCGGTGTTCGAACCTGACGTTACCCTCGTCGTCCTGCACCAGGTCGCCCTTGATGAACTTCTTGCCCTCCGGCGTCTCGAACGTCTTGCCGGGCACGAACGTCGGGCCCTCGATCGTGTCCATGATCTGCCCGGGTTTGAACTTGATGCCTTCCTCCGACTGGAAGGTCTGGCCGGTGACGAACTTGTCGCCCGAGGCCGTGGGCATGGTCATCCCGGGGACGAAGAGGTCGTCTCCGTAAGCATCGACCGTGACCTCCCCGGGGCAGAACTTCGGCCCGTCGTCCGTGGTGACGGTCTGACCCGCCACGAACACGGACTTCCCGTCGCCGCGATCCATCACCTGACCGGCCACGAACTTCGGCCCGTCTGGACTGTGGAATATCTGACCGGCGACGAAGTCGATCTTTTCGTCCAGGGACTTCACGCACTGGCCGGGGACGAAGTTGATCTCGCCGTTCCTGTTGATGATCGTCTGGCCCGGGACGAACTTCTTGCCCAGCGGGGTTTCCACAGTCTGGCCGGACACGAAGGACTCCTGGTCGGCCAGTTTGATGATCTGGCCGGCGACGAACTTCTTCCTGGATTCGTCCACCTCCACCAGGGCTCCCGACACGGCCGGGTCCTCTCCCTCCACGTAGTCCGCCTTGGCGACAAACTCGGCACCGTCGGTTTTCTTGACCAGGTACCCTAACTCCGCCTGTTCGATGTTGGCCGCGATCTTGGTGATGTCCTCGAAGGTCGGGATGATATTGGGGTCCTTCACGGCGCCCAGGGCTTCCCCGACGTTCTCGGTTTTCTTGAGCGCCTTGTTCTTCATCGTGTACACTAACTTTGCCACTTCCTGGGGCATCGGCAACGCCGGCCGGATGGTTTCGACGGAGGCCACGATTTCCAGGTTGGCCACGTCTTCCCTCATGACCACCTCTTCCTTGGCGACGACGGTCTCCGCGACCTCCACGGGGTCGATCCACTCCTCGTGGGGGAAGCTCTCCCAGTCGAAGCCGGAGCTCTCGGCCTCCTCCGCCGCGTGCCAGTCGAAGCCCGACGACACGACGGTGAGCTTGATCGAGGAGACCTGGGCCTGCATGATGTCGGCGAGCATCCGCTCATACTGCAGCTGCTCATCTTGGAGCTTCTTGGCGTCCACCGCGGGGAGGAGGATGGCCTTGTTCTCTGCTTGGTCCCTCATCATCGCCTCCATTTTGGCCAACTTCTCCGCCCTCTGCTTCGCGTTGAACTTGACCCTGGGTTTGTTGAAGGCCGGCTTGACGGTGTCCCTGAGTTCTTCAGCTTCAGCCTTGGCGTCGAGGGCTTCGAAGCGCTTCTTCCTGGCCATGGTGTTGGCCTTCCTCTTGTTCCTTTCGTTTAGGATCTTCTGCTGCTCCTCCAGGACCTCCTTGCTCTGTCCCTCTCCGTAGAAGAGGTCCTCCCTCTCGTCCACCTCGGAGAACCTGAGGGTTCGGAGGTCCATCTTGACGATGCGCCCTTGTCTGATCTTGACGTTGACGAACTTGCAGTCCTTGCTCATGGAGACGCTCTCGAGCTCGCCCGTCTTGATGGCCTCTTCCATCTCCGGGGGCACGACCAGGTTCATCCTCGGCTCGGAGAGGCGGTACACGAACTCCCGCTCGGCCTCAGGCCGTTTCTTGAGCTTGAGTTTCATCTTCTTAAGCACCTCCTCCAGGTGGGGGAAACCCTTCTCGTTTTCCTTCGTCTTCTCGAACACGGGTCGCACGAAGAGCAGGCTCTCATGCTTGGTGATCTTGCATCCCTCGATGCCGTCGAAGGTGATCGGCTTGCCGAAGGCGATGACAGGAGTGAACTTGTGGATCTCCGAGGCTTTCCCGGTGATCTTGCATAGTTTCTTGGCCTCGGCGGGCGTGATGGGCGGGAGGAGGGGGAAGTAACAGGGTCTTGGCAGGTTCCGGGCGCAGCCGGTGATACGACAGAAGGTCGTCATCTTCTCCGTTAACTGTGTGGGATCTCTTCCTTCGTGGAACAGGACTGGCAAAATGTTTTCTCTCACCACTGTGGATGACGGAACCTCTTCATGGAGGGAAAGGGCTTGGGGTGGTGGGGGGGTTAGACCCTTTTTCTTTGTTTACAACGAAAGATCACAAGCATAAATATACCTTACAACAATATTCTCACTGATCTTTGACACACCACTTCTTTTTTTTCTCTTTCTTTCTTGTTAGGGGTGATGGTGGGTGGGTGGGTGTGGGTGCGTGTGCAAACACCAACTGCAGCGACCCCCCCTTTCAAAACCTTCCCCTTTTCGTCATCCTATGACACTCATGGCTTCGTTCTGAACCCCCGTCACACACCGTGAACGCTGGGAGCGACACACCATCACCGTTTCTCCCACACACACACACTCCACGGAAAAAAAAATAATAATAGTAATAATGATAATCACTGTCTCTCGCGAAGGTCGAATGGGCCAGACAACGAAGGCTCTTTTTACATGCCTCGTCGAAAGAGAGAGAAAGAGAGAGAGAGATGGAAGCCCTTTCCCCCTCGCCACAACTTCGGCTACGCCTCCTCCTCCACCAGCAACGCTAACCAAGAGAGAACCCCAGAGGCGCCTGTTACATGTTCCGTGAGCGGAAGATGCGGGTGCGGGGCGCCAACTGGCCAGCCAGACCCGGGCACTGGTGGCTCCATAGCCGGCACCCCACGAGACTAGCGGACCCCGCCGGCCCAGAGAGACTTGGCACCACACACACACACACACACACACACACACACGCACATCCACCCATCCCTCCCGCCATACTTGTCTCTGCCACCACCGCCACCGCACAGTTATCCCGACACTACCACACCACCACACTGTCCGGACCGACCACCACTACCACCACACTACCATCCTAGTGCCACCACAACCACCACATTGCCTTGACCTGGTTCGCCACGCACCACAGTGGGACCACAGATACTACACTATATACCAAGGTCCTGTCGCAGTGCCCAGTGTGTGTGTGTGTCTCTTAACCACCGCCACCACCACAGTGTCTTAACCCTCACTACCACACTGCATACGACAACACTACTGGATACCAGACTTCACCATCCCCTCCCCCTCCGTAAATCACCATCGAGACCACTCTACCACCCACCTACGCTGCCCTGGGAGCACCACAAACTACCACGCTGTCCTGGTGACCTTCGTCAGGCTACCACACCGCCCTACCACAGAGAACGAGGAAAGCAGGAGCCCTTTGGTCTAAACCATCTACACCAATACCCTGACCCCAAACAGGGGCGCCCCTGCTGGCGTCGTGACCCGACCAGAACCCGTACAACCATCGTGAGTGACCATCAGAACGCATACCAACGTAGCGAGTGACCCCGATCAGAACGCCAGCCACCACAGTGACCCTATCAGAACGCCAACCACCACAGTGACCCAATGAGAACGCCAACCACCACAGTGACCCAATGAGAACGCCAACCACCACAGTGACCCAATGAGAACGCCAACCACCACAGTGACCCAATGAGAACGCCAACCACAACAGTGACCCAATGAGAACGCCAACCACCACAGTGACCCAATGAGAACGCCAACCACAACAGTGACCCAATGAGAACGCCAACCACCACAGTGACCCAATGAGAACGCCAACCACAACAGTGACCCAATGAGAACGCCAACCACCACAGTGACCCAATGAGAACGCCAACCACCACAGTGACCCAATCAGAACGCCAACCACCACAGTGACCCAATGAGAACGCCAACCAACATAATGACCCCGATCAGAACGCGTATCTGAACATAGTGACCTGACGAAACCAAGAACCCTTCCTTCCTCACCAACGTATAACCACAGTCGTACACATGACTACCACCACCACCTAATAACACAGTACGATGCGCCTCAACTTGAAACAGTAATAGGTGAAGTGTAATAACGCCTCGAAAGGGGAACCATCTTTAAACAAGATTGATAAATATGTAATCATCACATAAAGGAAGACAAGGAAAGGACACACACACACAGAGCCGACCATAGCGAAATGGTTTGAAGTAAACAGCACACTTTGCTCGTGGTAATGGAGCTTGGAAGAATAGATTTCTGTAATGTCTCTTAGGATCGAGAGTGTACCTACCTAGTTACCATCCTATCTACGAGTACAAACGACCGGATTTGGGCCATAAGGCAACACAAGCGGCGCGTAGGTATCACCGCAAATGTATACTCCTGAACAGACAGCACTTTGCTGCCAAGTGCAATACATCGCTGTCAAATGTGGGGCTCATCTGAAACATAGTTTTTTTTTTTAAACCATTTCTTTATTCTTAAGACGTTTCTTTACTCACTCCTAATGCGTTGTCTTGTTCAAGTCTGACACGACGCTAAACGTGCGCTCCAAAATATCTCTCTCTTTCTGCTGGCCACACTTATATTTGTGCTTCGCGTCTGGTTCCATGCATCCCAAGATATAATAATATAATAAATATTTCTTCACTCCTCTCTCTCTCTCTCTCTCTCTCTCTCTCTCTCTCTCTCTCTCTCATATATATATATATTCCTTACGTACGCAACCATGCACGTGTATGATTGTCATGTCACACCCCCTCATCTTCCTCTCATCTTCTACCATGCTATCCTTCCAATCTAGTCTTCTCCTTCCATCCATCTGTATGTGCGCACACACGCGCGCCATGGGAAGTGAAACCAGCATGGACAGTGAGGCATGGCATGAGGGAATACTGGACGAAAATCAAACGAGCTGGGTGACAGATGAACGCCTTGAGGATGTCAACGAAACAATGTGATGAAAAAATAATAATAATATTCTAAAGAGACATTGAAGATGATGCAACAATGCAAGCTCAAAACATCGGGTCTCGAGCCTGCAACGGAGTGTGGTGGGGAGTAGACATGAAGACGAGACACGAAGGAAAGATAGACAAGGATAGAATAAATGAGAGAAAAAAATGAAGAGTTATGAAATGTTAGTTCAAAAAGGAATATATATATATATATATATATATATATATATATATCTGGTAGGCAACGATGATTTAGACAGATGGGGAAACAAGACACTAGAAAATGTATTTTAGGTCTTGCAGCCCCTTTGTCTTAAGGGCGCTTATAGCACGGCCTCCGTCTTGGCTTATATGTCCTTGCTACTGGTAAAACCCCGACTCGATCACCTCTCACCGTTTTCTAATTCTTTGTTCTCTCGCGATATATATATATATATATATATATATATATATATATATATATATATATATATATATATATATATATATATATATATATATATATCATCCTTCCCTGTTTCACATGTTCTCTCTTTTGTCCCATTTTCTTTCCTGCTTCTATGTCTTCTGCACATGAGCTTCCCATTCTCTGTTTTCTCTCTAACATTCTCTTCCATTTCTTCTCTTTCTCTGCTTCTCCCTTACATTCCCTCATTAACTCTTCTACTCCCCGTTTTCTTTCCCCTCTCCTTCTACCTCTTTCACTACCTCTTCCGGTTTCTTTCCACTCGTCAATCCATCTACTTCACTACCTCCTGTTTTCTTCTCTCTCTCTCTCTCTCTCTCTCTCTCTCTCTCTCTCTCTCTCTCTCTCTCTCTCTCTCTCTCTCATTTCCTCATTTCGTCCCTCCCCCCTCCCTCCTCCTCTCCCCTCTCCCTCCTCAATTTCTTTTCCCCTTCGCCATAAACGACCGGGATAAAAAGGGTGTGGGTGAAGGGGTGGGAGGGAGGGGGAAAGGGGGGGAGGAGGGCGGAGCGGAGCTGAAGGAGGGAGGGTTGGGTAGGTGGGGGGAGGGGAGGAGGGCGGAGCGGAGCTGAAGGAGGGAGGGTTGGGGGGGTGGGGGAGGGGGGAGGGAGGGGCGAGGATGTGACCCGGAGGGAAGAGAAAAAAAAATAACCTGACATCAAAGACGACCGATTGGCGCATCTGCCCTGGGGGAGGGATGGGAGAGTGGGAGGGGGGGAGGGGGAGGGAGGTGCATAAGGGGGGGGGGACTGGGGCTAGGGCTGGGGAGGAGGGGAGGGAGAGAAGGCGGAGGTTGTGCCGGAAGATGTCGATGGGGGAGAGGAGAGAGGAGGGGAGGAGGGGGAGAGGAGGAGGAGAGGGGTGCGAAGGCGGAGACAAAGGGAGGGGAGGAAAGGTCTCCCACGCCCGCAGGGAGGAAGAAGGGAGACAAGGGGTGAGGGGAGGAGGTTAGGGGAGGAGCTTATGATGGAGGTGATTGAAAGCTCCCCTTCTCCCCACCCACCATGTCAACATTTGATGGGTGTGTGGGGAGAGAGAGAGAGAGGCCCCCCCTGGCAACAACAGGTGTCCCTCGCTTTGGGGGAAGGATATATATACTCCCCCATCTCTGGGGAGATTCTCCTGTGGGAGGTAAAATAAAGGAGGGGAGAACCCAACACACGGCTCTGGAATGCACCACGTCAGTCAATCACCTCCACTCTAACTACCTAACTACCCGTCTTAGACCATCCGCCGCCCCCCCCCCCTCGATACCCCCTATACCCGTGCGCCACCCCACACACACCCCACACACACACGACCCCCCCTCTCCTTCCTTCCCCAACCTCCCACTCCCACCCACACTACATGGGCACGTTCACCTCACCTTTCCCCCTAAAACCAGCCAGTGTTATTCACGATCTATACAGTTATTCGTTGGTCATCAGACGCGTCCTTACGTTACATTCACTAACCATCGCGTACGACGGCGCGCGCCTCTCTCTCTCTCTCTCTCTCTCTCTCTCTCTCTCTCTCTCTCTCTCTCTCTCTCTCTCTCTCTCTCTCTCTCTCTTAACTGCTGTTGACCAGATGATCGTAATAACCGAACAGGTCAAGCCTAGTCATTGTAATTGGACCTGTCAGTGACCTCCCTGCAACCAGTTTTCCTCTCTCTCTCTCTCTCTCTCTCTCTCTCTCTCTCTCTCTCTCTCTCTCTCTCTCTCTCTCTCGCCCATGACCCCAACCTGTACTGTGAAGGGATGTCCTCTCTGGGGTATTCTTTGGGGCCTTTTGGACCACTCTTGGGGGGCTTTTTTGTGGACCCCTCTGGGGGGCTTTTCCCACCACTCTGGGGGGAGGTTTTTATCGACCCTCTTTAGGATTTTCTCTGGGGGGGACCACTCTGGGGGGGGTTTCTTAACCTCGATGCCGAACAAATCAAAGGTGTATTGAACCTCCTCAACATTTTGGTTTGGCCCCCCCGGCCTCGCGTGCCATGGGTAGAGATAGCTCAAATTTTGGCAAGGCGCTGCCCCCAGGCGCGCGCGTGCACACGTGTGTGTGTGTGTGTGTGTGTGTGTGTGTGTGTGTCTCGCAATACTTACGATGTCTTGCCCTTCCCGTTACAACGATTTCCCCCTCCCCCCATCTCCCTTACCTCCCCCCCCCCTCCAGTCGTTCCCCGAACACGACCATCCAACCCCCCTTCCCCCCCACACCCCCTGAATTGACTGCCCTCCCCGCCTTAACTGCCAAATACCTTTAGACACATGTGCTATACACCCTACTGGTGCTATGCATCTAAGTAAGTGCTATATACACTACTGGTACTATACACCCTACTGGTGCTATGCTTCTAAGTACGTGCTATATACACTACTGGTGCTATACACCCTACTGGTGCTATGCTTCTAAGTACGTGCTATACACCCTACTGGTGCTATGCTTCTAAGTACGTGCTATACACCCTACTGGTGCTATGCATGATATGGTTTCCCCTCCTCATGGCTACGAGCTATGACTCCAAACAACTTTCCTCCCAAAGCTCTGCAATTAATGCGATACTTGCTATATACATTCGTGTGTTTATATAGGTCAGCCAAACTGTACTCAGTAGGGTTACGACTATACACACTCAGCTGTAAGGGGGTTTAGGTGCCTTTCCTCCGTTTTCGGACATTCTCTCTCTCTCTCTCTCTCTCTCTCTCTCTCTCTCTCTCTCTCTCTCTCTCTCTCTCTCTCTCTCAAAAAGCAAACGCAAGATAGAAATCATCAATATGGTGACATAAACCAATAAACCTCATATCCGTATGACACGTATCTTACTTACAAATCATTAAAATATATAAAGAACTTGAGGTGGAAAAAAAAAGAAACAGAAAACGTGGTGAGCAACTTAAGGTAAAACAGAAAACGTGGTGAACAACTTAAGGTAAAAAACAGAAAACGTGGTGAACAACTTGAGGAAAAAAAAGAAACAGAAAACGTGGTGAACATCTTAAGGTATAAAACAGAAAACGTGGTGAACAAGTTAAAAAAAAAAAAGAGAAAACGTGGTGAACATCTTAAGGTATAAACAGACAACGTGGTAAACATCTTAAGTTAAAAAAAATAAAACAGAAAACATGGTGAATATCTGAAGGTATAAAAAGAAAACGTGGTGAACATCTTAAGGTATAAACAGAAAACGTGGTGAACATCTTAAGGTGAAAAAAAAAGAAACAGAAAACGTGGTGAACAGCTGAATAATATGAGTGGGATCTGGGTGGATGATTAGCGAGTTGTTCACGTTAAAAGACTGAATAAATATTCGACAGCTGAGCCCAATAATGTAAACAGGAAGAGAGGAATAAATGTTTTGCCAAAGTGGAGTTCGGGAGGAGGAGGAGGAGGAGGAGGAGGAGGAGGAGGAGGAGGAGGAGGAGGAGGAGGAGGAGGAGGAGAAGAAGAAGAAGAAGAAGAAGAAGAAGAAGAAGAAGAAGAGGAGGAGAAGGAGAAGAGGAGGAGGAGGAGGAGGAGGAGGAGAAGAGGAGGAGGAGAAGAAGAAGAAGAAGATGAAGAAGAAGAAGGAGAAGAGGAAGAAGAAGAAGAAGAAGAAATCCAGAGGACGCAGGGAACGCACGCACGTACACACAAACAACCAGAGCACACACATTCGAACCCTTACCCACACACACACACACACACACAGACGTACGATCAGTCAACTCGTTTACAGGATAACGAGAGAGCGAGACGCGCGTCCTCGGGTAACGAGAGGCACGTCAATCGGAGGGAACGCGGGTCGCAAGCCGTCGTGCTGTGCGATTCCCAAAATACGAGAAGCGGTTGAGTGCATGTGTGCGGGTCGTGACGTCAGTGTGTATAAGGTGTGTGTGTGACACCATCTCTGGCTTGCAGTATATGGTGTATTACAACTGTAAATATATCATAAAATATAATATAAGGTGTTTGGCCTTTAAACTGCTGTATAAGGGGTCTGACACCATCTCTGGACCACAGTATAAGGTATCTGACACCCCCACTGGACCACAATATAAGGGTATCTGACACCCTCACTGGACCACAGTATAAGGTATCTGACACCCTCACTGGACCACAATATAAGGGTATCTGACACCCTCACTGGACCACAATATAAGGTATCTGACACCCCCACTGGACCACAATATAAGGGTATCTGACACCCCCACTGGACCACAATATAAGGTATCTGACACCCTCACTGGACCACAATATAAGGGTATCTGACACCCCCACTGGACCACAATATAAGGGTATCTGACACCCTCACTGGACCACAATATAAGGTATCTGACACCCCCACTGGACCACAATATAAGGGTATCTGACACCCCCACTGGACCACAATATAAGGGTATCTGACACCCTCACTGGACCACAATATAAGGTATCTGACACCCCCACTGGACCACAATATAAGGGTATCTGACACCCCCACTGGACCACAATATAAGGGTATCTGACACCCTCACTGGACCACAATATAAGGGTATCTGACACCCCCACTGGACCACAATATACGGTATCTGACATCAATCGCTGGACTGAAGTATAAGGTCTGTGACATCATCAATGGACTCCAGATATATAAGGCATCGAACACCATCTCACACGAGGGTATGAGTGGATCGTCTGGGGAAAAGACATTTAATATAAGGTATATGACCCCATCTCCCACCCCAGCGGATATATAAATATACCATTATGGACCTACGTGGTATATCGGTTAGCGTTCATGACCATGACGCATTCATGGGCACCCCCCCGGCTCACGGGTCGAGAGGGTATGGGTTCGAATCCTAGTAGTTGCGCGGCAGGTGGGGGTCGTCCCACAGTCAACCCAGCTGTTCATCCCCTGAATTCATTCATTCCTCGAAACTTTCTCTCTCCCTCGATTTTTCGCTACCGTACTCCTCTCTAGCCCGAGGCACCGTCCCCCTCCTACGCCCTAAACCCAGCCATATAACGCAACACATTTATTTCTTCTGTAACAAACACCAATTTCATTTTTTCCTTTTGTTCCCAATTTATTCCGACGATAAAAGAAACAAGAATAACCCTATTTTTTTCCCCTCCTCTCCTCCTCCTTCTTGAAGGTATAATCAAGAATATGTCACAAAAAAATAGTAAGATCTAATTACCATCTCCCCCCCTCCCTCCCTTCCTCCCTTCCTCCACACAAAAAATAATAATAATAATAATGAGAAGATACAAAGGGAACAACCACACGCCAATTTCGGTCTCGCTTCGTTCGTAAGGCGTCTCGCTCGCGTCCCTTCTGTAATCTGAGGACGACAAACAACGGTGGTGGTGGTGGCGGAAGAGAAAAAAGAAAAAAGAAAAAAAAAGAAAAAAAAAAACGAAAAAAAAAACGACCGTCTTTAAATAAACGCTACTTTCTTTTAAGCACATTTATCCTCCGGTCAACTAACCAGGGTGAGAGAGAGAGAGAGAGAGAGAGAGAGAGAGAGAGAGAGAGAGAGAGAGAGAGAGAGAGAGAGAGAGAGAAGGGGGGGCGCCCGGGCGTCCATTTTCTAAAAATATATTGGGGGGGGGGGAAGAAGTGTATTTATATATGTATGTATTCTCTCTCTCTCTCTCTCTCTCTCTCTCTCTCTCTCTCTCTCTCTCTCTCTCTCTCTCTCTCTCTCGTGTGGCGGAACCCAACACCCTGGGCCCAGCCTCGCCTGACCGCGCACCAACACGGAAAACGGGGGATACCCCCATACACTCACCCCCCCCCCCCCAGGAATTACGCAATAGTACCTTTCCTCAAATGTATATAATTACGCAATAGTACCTTTCCTCAAATGTATATAATTGCGCAATAGTACATTTCCTCAAATGTATATAATTACGCAATAGTACCTTTCCTCAAATGTATATAATTACGCAATAGTACCTTTCCTCAAATGTATATGATTACGTAATAGTACCTTTCCTCAAATGTATATAATTACGCAATAGTACCTTCCCCGAGTATTGTTTATATAGACTACGATATACAAAGAATATAAACCCCAATACAGCAGAGCTTTAGTGATGTAAACAACACTGTTTTTCAAATCGCATAACGAAATCATGTAAATCCAGTGATGTATATGTAAATCCAATGACATATATATAAATCCAGTGATATATGTAAATCCAGTGAGATCTGTACATCCATTGATATATCTAAATCCAGTGACATATATAAATCCAGTGATATATATGTAAATCCTGATATATGTAAATCCTGTGATATATATAAATCCGGATTATTATGTAAATCCAGGGATATATATGTAAATCCAGTGATATATATGTAAATCCAGCGACTTATGTAAATCCATTGATACATATAAATCCAGTGATATATATAAATCCAGATATATAAGTAAATCCAGTGACATATGTATATCCATACATATATGTATATCCAGTGATATATGTAAATCTACCTCGCCTCAACCTATCGTATTATAACCCCCCCCCCCTTCATCATTCACACCTCGTTATGTACAGCAATCATGTAGTTAGGTTGAGTATTAAGATCTATGCCTTGATGGCCATCGGACACACAACGGCCACTGTAACCAGTACGACTTGTTAGCTTGTTATCTCTCGACCTTGAAGGTCGAAAGGTGAGATAAAGGGGAGGGGAGGGGTGGGGGGGGGAGGGGAAAAAAGGGCCTGATATTTTAAGAAAAAGGAAAAAAAAAAATGTGATCGGGTTTCTGAAACTATGAATATAATCTTTAAAGAAAAAAAAAAAAGGGGGGGGGGGAGATTTAGCCTTTTTCTTAAGGTTTAGGTACGGTTTAAGGGTGGGGAAAATGGACATGAGATGAATATAATGATTCAAAAAAAGGTTTAGAATGATCATTTGGGGAAGGTATAAATGGTCAAATGAGGGAGACTAGAAGATAGAAAACAGAATAATTCATCCTCGGGTTGAATATGTATTGACATATGATGAAACATTTTCTTTGTGGGTTATATATATATATATATATATATATATATATATATATATATATATATATATATATATATACATTATATTATATACATATATTATATATATATATATATATATATATATATATATATATATATATATATATATATATATATATATATATATATATCCCTGGGGATAGGGGATTAAGAATACTTCCCACGTATTCCCTGAGTGTCGTAGAAGGCGACTAAAAGGGGAGGGAGCGGGGGGCTGGAAATCCTCCCCTCTCGTTTTTTTTCTTTTTTTTTTTTTTTTAATTTTCCAAAAGAAGGAACAGAGAAGGGGGCCAGGTGAGGATATTCCCTGAGAGGCCCAGTCCACTGTTCTTAACGCTACCTCGCTAACCCTCTTTTCCCTTTAGTCTCTCTCTCTCTCTCTCTCTCTCTCTCTCTCTCTCTCTCTCTCTCTCTCTCTCTCTCGACCTTGCCTCCCCCCCCCCTCCCTCTTTCCCCCCAGTCCCTCTCGACACCTAAACTCATACCACTCCTATCTCTTCTCTCTTCCTGTTCCACCCGGCGGTGGTGCTGTTTCTGCTTCCTCCTCTCCTCTCCTTCCCTCTCTCCCGGGCTGCGCGAAGCCCCCTGGGCAAGCAGCCCAAGCGTGGCCAGAGAGAGAGAGAGAGAGAGAGAGAGAGAGAGAGAGAGAGAGAGAGAGAGAGAGAGAGAGAGAGAGAGAGAAGCCCCTGTGTCACAATGTTGGCCGCCACACAAGAATGTTCATCTCCCCCCCCTCCCTCCGTCGTACTGCTCGCTGGCCTGCTGGCTCTTGTCTTTGTTCTGCTGGATACTACTGCTTCTTCCTCCTCCTCCTCCTCTTCTTCTGCCTGCTTGATGATGGGGCCTGCTTGTCTTGCTCCTCTGCCTGCTTGTCTTGCTCCTCTGCCTGCTTGATGATGTGGCCTGCTTGTCTTGCTCCTCTGCCTGCTTGATGATGGGGCCTGCTTGTCTTGCTCCTCTGTCTGCTTGATGATGGGGCCTGCTTGTCTTGCTCCTCTGCCTGCTTGATGATGGGGCCTGCTTGTCTTGCTCCTCTGCCTGCTTGATGATGGGGCCTGCTTGTCTTGCTCCTCTGCCTGCTTGATGATGGGGCCTGCTTGTCTTGCTCCTCTGCCTGCTTGATGATGGGGCCTGCTTGTCTTGCTCCTCTGCCTGCTTGATGATGGGGCCTGCTTGTCTTGCTCTTCTGCCTGCTTGATGATGGGGCCTGCTTGTCTTGCTCCTCTGCCTGCTTGTCTTGCTCCTCTGCCTGCTTGATGATGGGGCCTGCTTGTCTTGCTCCTCTGCTTGCTTGATGATGGGGCCTGCTTGTCTTGCTCCTCTGCCTGCTTGATGATGGGGCCTGCTTGTCTTGCTCCTCTGCCTGCTTGATGATGGGGCCTGCTTGTCTTGCTCCTCTGTCTGCTTGATGATGGGGCCTGCTTGTCTTGCTCCTCTGCTTGCTTGATGATGGGGCCTGCTTGTCTTGCTCCTCTGCCTGCTTGATGATGGGGCCTGCTTGTCTTGCTCCTCTGTCTGCTTGATGATGGGGCCTGCTTGTCTTGCTCCTCTGCTTGCTTGATGATGGGGCCTGCTTGTCTTGCTCCTCTGCCTGCTTGATGATGGGGCCTGCTTGTCTTGCTCCTCTGCCTGCTTGATGATGGGGCCTGCTTGTCTTGCTCTTCTGCCTGCTTGATGGGGCCTGCTTGTCTTGCTCCTCTGCCTGCTTGATGATGGGGCCTGCTTGTCTTGCTCCTCTGCCTGCTTGATGATGGGGCCTGCTTGTCTTGCTCCTCTGCCTGCTTGATGATGGGGCCTGCTTGTCTTGCTCCTCTGTCTGCTTGATGATGGGGCCTGCTTGTCTTGCTCCTCTGCCTGCTTGATGATGGGGCCTGCTTGTCTTGCTCCTCTGCCTGCTTGATGATGGGGCCTGCTTGTCTTGCTCTTCTGCCTGCTTGATGATGGGGCCTGCTTGTCTTGCTCCTCTGCCTGCTTGATACTAAAGCCCTGTCCCTGCACATCTTCACTACCCTTTCCAAGGAACTGTCTCCAATTACAAGACAGAATTCCTCAACATGTTGCGACCTTGACTGAAAATTTATGTATATATACAAACAAAAAAACAAAAAGTGTTAAAGAGACGGAGACGTAAAGCGTGTACGAAACATAATGTACGAGTTTTGGACGAGGTGGGAAAGCCGGCTTTTAAAACCTTGCTTCCTTACAGTTCGCTACTGTGTTCGATTGTTGTCACGCATGCTGGTTCTGCTGCCTAGCTTCGCTCGTTCGTCTTGTTGTTTGACCGAAACAACAAGACTGACTGAAAAGCTGGTGGTCTATGACGAGGTTATCTGCTGGAGGACAGTACAACATGGGAAGGACAGATAACACAAGACCTGATGGTCTATGACCAGGTTATCTGCTGGAGGACTGTACAACATGGGAAGGACAGATAACACAAGACCTGATGGTCTATGACCAGGTTATCTGCTGGAGGACAGTACAACATGGGAAAGACAGATAACACAAGACCTGATGGTCTATGACCAGGTTATCTGCTGGAGGACAGTACAAGGGAAGGACAGATAACACAAGACCTGATGGTCTACGACGAGGTTATCTTCTAATGTCTCATCAGTCCCTTATCTTGTCCCTTATCTTTCATCTATCTCAACAGCACCTTATCTTTTATCTGGTATTAGATTTGTTAACACTTTGTTATGGTCCGGTGAGCCATAGTGGATCATCTGTCACAGTGGAATCTGTTCTATTTCCTGTTTGTGCTGGATGAACATGCTTGTTCTCCTTCCTGTTTCTTCGTTCTTCTACTTGCTTTCTGTTCCTGTACCGCCTGCTGGGTGTTCCTTCTGTTCTCCTTCTTGGCGTTCCTCCTGTTCATCTGCCCTGTTGTCCCTGTTGCTATTCCTGTTGGCTTCGTAGGGTAACGGGAGATCAACAGCGTCGCTACTGTTACTTTCTGTTGTAGGTGTTTACTGGTGTGTGTGTGTGTGTGTGTGTGTGTGTGTCTCCTGTTGTTAGTGTTGGCGGAGCTGCCAAGGTCGTGTGTTGTCCTTGATTCTACAGAGAATTGTTGATCGTCTTGTGCTACCAGTCTGGTCGTAGGTCTGGTCGTAGGTCTGGTCGTACTGATTTGCTCTGGTCGTACCGCTACAAGTCTGGTTGGACCTTCTTCATCACTGGTCTGGATGTATATCCACTCGTCTGGTCGTACCACCACGTCTGGATGTATATCCATCCACTCGTCTGGTCGTACCACCACAACCGGTCTGGTCGTACCAGTACAGGTCTGGTTGGACCACCACTAGTCTGGTTGCACTACAACCACTCGTCTGGTCGTAACACCACTGGGATACCGGTCGAATCACCTCGTTTCTTAAGCTCTGAAACTACGCCATCCCCCCCACACACACCACAGGTCATTACTGCCAATCCCATCGTTACCATACTTCCTTAACTGCCCGTGGCTCCTCGTTAAGTGTCACAATTACACACGTCATTCGTATACCCAGTACACACGGGAGAACCTCACCATAACGATCGTAGGCTCTGTAATGATGGAGTAATCTACTCACAAAGTCAGTGCTATAGCATCGTGAACCCTTAATGTAATCCTCATAAACACCCTTAATGTAATCCTCATAAACACCCTTAATGTAATCCTCGTAAACACCCTTAATGTAATCCTCGTAAACACCCTTAATGTAATCCTCGTAAACACCCTTAATGTAATCCTCATAAACACCCTTAATGTAATCCTCGTAAACACCCTTAATGTAATCCTCATAAACACCCTTAATGTAATCCTCATAAACACCCTTAATGTAATCCTCGTAAACACCTTAATGTAATATCGTAAAACCCCTTAATGTAATCCTCGTATAACCCTTAATGTAATCCTAGAAAGCCCTTAATGTAATCTTGTAAACCCCTTAATGTAATCCTCGTAAACATCCTTAATGTAATCCTCGTATAACCCTTAATGTAATCCTAGAAAACCCTTAATGTAATCCTAGAAAACCCTTAATGTAATCCTACAAAACCCTTAATGTAATCCTACAAAACCCTTAATGTAATCCTCGTATAACCCTTAATGTAATCCTAGAAAACCCTTAATGTAATCTTCATAAACACCCTTAATGTAATCCTCGTAAAACCCCTTAATGTAATCCTACAAACCCCTTAATGTAATCCTACAAACCCCTTAATGTAATCCTCGTAAACATATTAATGTAATCCTGTTGAAGCTGCACCTCCCACTGCCCGGCTGGAGAGTGTACAAGTTTACGTCCGGGGATGATGAAGGAAGGTAAACCAACAGACCACAGCACACTCAAAGAGGTGATTGGCTGGCGAGCTGACTGGCTGGGGAACCCAGCAGGTTATCAACCTCACTCCAATCAGCGTAAACATCCGGCAGTTATTAGAATGAAGAAATAAAGAAAAGTTAGGTTTTTAACTCGTGAGGTTTTCGTATGACGGAAAAAAAAAAAAAAAAAAAAAATATATATATATATATATATATATATATATATATATATATATATATATATATATATATATATATATATATAAACATTTATTGAACAAAACTGCAATGGTATGCCAGACTCGCAACCCACCTGCTTCCCGTTTTTTTTCCCCTAATCCCACTTCCCGTTTTCTTTCACTTCTCATTAAACACATATTTCCCCTCCCTCCCCTCGCTCTATTTCTCCTCCCTCCCCTCTCCCCCTTAATATTTAAGCTCTCCCCAACACGGCTCGCCCCAGCTGCTCCCACCCATCAATCGTGGGAGGAGGGGAGGGGAGAGGAGAGGGGAGGGAGGGGAGGGAAGAAGAGGAGGAGGAGGAGGAGGAGGAGGAAGAGGAGGAGGAGGAGGAAGAGGAGGGGGACCTCCTCTTGTTTGACACATCTCTCGGTGCACAAGACGGAGAGTCACCTGTTCTTGTGTGTAGAATTACCGCACCTTGTGTTTCCTGCCTAGGGAAGAGACGCGTCTTCGCGCTCCCCACACACACACACACACGCACACGTCTCTCTCTCTCTCTCTCTCTCTCTCTCTCTCTCTCTCTCTATATATATATATATATATATATATATATATATATATATATATATATATATATATATATATATATATATTCCTATGAGTCCACGGGGGAAAATGGAACACGACAAATTCCCAAGTGCACTTTCGTGTAACAATCACATCACCAGGGTAGACCCATGATCGAGAGTTACACAAGCGAGCCGAACTGTAGATGACGGTGTCCTTTCGCGGTCACGGCGTCTCCTTTGTGACGCGTTGTGTCATGTGTCACGGCCGCCGGGTGGCTGACGGAGGATGACGGGGAGAGAGAGAGAGAGAGAGAGAGAGAGAGAGAGAGAGAGAGAGAGAGAGAGAGAGATTCCGTCCTGTCCGTTCCGTCTTTGTGCCGTCAACCAACCAACCACCACCATCATGCCATCTTCTCCTGTACCGTACGGACCAGAAGGCCCCCCACGTAACACCACTGTACCCTGGGACCTACATAATGAAATCATGGCAAAAACACCCCCCCACCACCTGGCCCGACGCATGGTGGCTGTAATCAACCCTAACCCCCTCCTCCTCCGCCTCTCGAACCACCACCCACACCCCCCCAATCAGCCACGCCCTAACTACGCACCCTGGTGATTCATACCCATTGCTTGTTAAAACCTGTCCCCCCCCTTATCCATCGGTCCTTCTCATCACGCAGGAGAGACGAGGCAGCTCCTACGCTTGTTACGCACGAGACGAGGCAGCTCCTACGCTTGTTACGCACGAGACGAGGCAGCTCCTACGCTTGTTACACAGGAGACGAGGCAGCTCCTACGCTTGTTACGCAGGAGACGAGGCAGCTCCTACGCTTGTTACGCAGGAGACGAGGCAGCTCCTACACTTGTTACGCAGGAGACGAGGCAGCTCCTACGCTTGTTACGCAGGAGACGAGGCAGCTCCTACGCTCGTTACGCAGGAGACGAGGCAGCTCCTACGCTCGTTACGCAGGAGACGAGGCAGCTCCTACGCTTGTTTAAGAGTTGACTTCCTCGGAGGTCAATTCTACTTCGTGGGTCACTTCGGAAGTCGTTGGAGTCGATGCCTCCCATTTCCTGCGTACGACGTGGGATTTCGACGAAGCACAGTGGTGTACTAAGAGCGAAATCAAACCGTTCACACTCTGGGGGGGTTACAGCACTGTATTCTCCACGGTGAAGGACTGTATCAAGATCTAAAGTGATCGTGTTGTTGGGAGGTACATTGCTGTATTAGTACAGTAAGGGGGTACATCACTGTATTACTGTACTGTAGAGTAAGGGGGTACATCACTGTATTAGTGTACTGTAGAGAGAGGGGATACATCACTGTATTAGTGTACTGTAGAGAGAGGGGATACATCACTGTATTACTGTACTGTAGAGAGAGGGGATACATCACTGTATTACTGTACTGTAGAGAGAGAGAGGTACATCACTGTATTACTGTACTGTAGAGAGAGAGGGTACATCACTGTATTAGTGTACTGTAGAGAGAGGGGATACATCACTGTATTCAACTGGTGAAGTCAATACAGTGACTGGGTGCGACACTGTCTCTCTATGTGTGGACTCAGCCACCACACACAACGCTATACGATCAAGGCACTGCAACACACGCGTCTCCTGGCTCTTCGGCAAACCTTTCAACACACTCGTGGGGTTCGAATCTCCTCAAAGGAGGAAGGAGGGAGGGAGGCGGACCTTGAGCCAAGTCCCCCGTCCTCAGTAGGGACCAAGTCATGGTACACCCCCCCTTAGTATGAGTCCCCATACGAAGGTATGACCCCATGTGACAAGTGACACACACACACACACACACACACACACACACACACACACACGTCAG